>NC_092872.1:156018844-156253844 GCF_028372415.1 Notamacropus eugenii
GTTATTCATGGCACAGAAGCTTTTTAAGAAATCCTGGATGGATTGGGTGATACTTTGGATAATTGAGCCTATCAAAAGCCTTACCTTTAGCTAGAATCACGATTCAAAAAGCATGAGACCTTTCAAAATCACATTTCTCTTTTTTTTTCATTCATTCAAAAATATTTACTGAATGTCAGTCCCTGCTTTGGGGCATTACAAAGAAGTATAATACACAATATCTTCGAGGGCCAGGACTGAAACCTACTTGGAGAGGCAGAGTTAAAGAACAATAGACCAAAACATAGAACATGATTAAGTGCCAAATGAGCAGTACAGACATTATGTGTTCAGAGGAGCGAGAGATCACTATGTTTTGGAACAATTCAGGAAGATTGGAGGTAGAACTTGAAGAAAGGCTAGGATTTAGAAAGACAGCATGAAGGGCTGAGGCATGAATGGGGACAGAGATGCAAATGTAAGTGATGGGCTCTAGTAACTGAATGCACCTGTTGACATAACAGAAATGACTCATGGAGAAGAAAGTTGGTAGGATCGTTGAATGCTTTTGAAACTCATGTAACCCAAAGGTTCCCAAAGTATGGACCTTGGCCCCATGGGAATCTGTGAGGTCAAAACTATTTTCATAATAATACTAAGACATTATTTACTTATTAAAATGCTCCTCCCTTTTTCAAATGCTTATCTCTGTGAAGCTGGATTTCTTCGTATTCTTCAAACACAACAGAATGGATGCAGAAGCAGACATGAAAATCCAGCTGTCTTAAATAAAATTAAATCAGACATTAAAGAGATTTGCAAAAAGATATAAAACAATGCTACTTATCTCATTAATTTTTTTATTTTGAAAAATTGTTATTTCATTATTTCATTAAATTGTTTCATTATTTCATTAAAATGTTATTTATGTTAATGTGTAATAGGTTTGTTGTGGTTACTTTAAATGAATTAATACATATTTTTAAAAACTGGCCCGTTTAATTTCTGATACTCTAAATATCCATAGATGTAAATCACATAATAAAAAGCTCTTTTGAGAGGGTCCTCAATTTTTAAGAATGTGTAGGGTTCTAGAGACCAAAAAGTTTGAGAAGTGATGATCTAGCTCAATACTTTTATTTTGTGCTACAGAACTAAGATCTACAAAGGACAGAGAATTAAAATTTTACTAAGGTGTCAAATAACAATTCTGGATTTTGAACACAGGTCTCTGTACTCTAAATGTAGTGGCTGAGATCACATGTGTCTTTTATTGCTTCTTGGACTTTATGATGGGTCAAAAAACTATAGTGTTTGGGGTACTAACAACTGTTAGAGAATTTTTTTTAAAAAATAAGATTTTGTATATTTTATATATGACATGAGGGGGAAAATTATATATTAACTCTAGCAGATGGCAGAAGAGAATATACTTCCAAACCTGAAAAAATACTTACCAGTATATCTAAGAAGACTCATTAAACCAGAGATGATAAACAAGCAGTGTTATAATTACATCCTGACTCTCAGCACTATCAAATTCAACTTTTGGGGGAGTCATAATCATAGATTTTTCTTTGTGTACTTTTCTTATTTTTAATTAATAGCCATAGGAACCATGCTACTGATTCTTCATACCCTATTGGAAGCAAGTGATTCATTTCAATCCAACAAACACATATTAAGTGATGAAACTGTGATGGGTTCTGGAGATTTGAAACAAAACAAAAACCAGTCTGCCCTCAGGGAGATTGCATTATATGTGCTTCAGACACACACACACACACACACAATTTACTATTGTTGTACAGTTGTTTTCAGTTGTGTCTGACTCTTCATGACCGCAATTGAGTTTTCGTGGCAAAGATCCTGGAGTGGCTTTCCATTTCCCTCTGTGGTTCATTTTATAGATGAGGAAACTGAGGCAAGCAGGGTAAAGTGACTTGCCAAAGTCACACAGCTAGTAAATATCAAAGGCTAGATTTAAAGTCAGGTCCTCCTGACTCTAGACCCAAGTATCCACTGTTCTCTATAGCTGCCCTATGTATGTAGTATCTGTTAGTAACTAAGACTTGATATCGAGGTTGGAGGAGGAGGTTAAAACTAAGATAAGACTCTTTAGATTATCCTGGATTTCATGTATCCTTGCTAACAGGGCCAGAGAAAAAGCAGGGTGGGCATCTGCCCAGGGTGCAACGTTCTATAGGTTGTCCTGTGTTATCATGGGGTCATAGATTTAAAGCTGAATGGCCCTTGAGCAAAGTCAAAAGTCTAAGTCTAAGCCCCTCATTTTACATTTGCTGAGAGTCACCAGGGCTTAAGTGTCTGAGGCAAGATTTGAACCCAGGGTTTCCTTCCTTTCCTTCCAATAACCTGTCCACTATTCCCCATTGCTTATTTTTGTAAGATTACTTTTAAAAAAAAAAAATAAATTCACAACCTTTCAGTGCCAGAAAATTTACCTTACCTGGGCAATTTGGTATTTATTTTGTAATAATTCAAGTTTCACTTGTTGACTGAAAGCTGAAAGACCCCTGGTAGGCTGTAAAAGACAGGGGAAGAAATCGTCAGAGTTTATTTCTAGCAAACACATTGTCCCAGCTCTACTTTTCACCTTCTCTTTAATGTAAATGATGAAGTTTTCTGTATCATGTTGGTTCAACTCATAGAAATAATGAAATTTTGTGGTCTTTCCCCAGTGTGTTTTTAGGAAATGTCCATATCATCTTTTTATCTGAATATTAAAGTTTTCAGATGACAGTTAGACATTCAAGGTCCCAGAGCTAGAAGCCACATGTGGTCTCAAGGCCACAGGTTCACCACCCCAGTCCAATCACCTCATTTTACATATGAGGACCCTGAGGGCCAGAGTAGTTAAGGGATGTGCCTTAACTGAGTTTGCAAAGGTTTTAAGTAAAAGATTGGAGTTTTGAACTCATACTCTTGGTTTGCATATCCAACTGCTGAAATTAAATATGTCATTTATTGTTTTATTGGGAATTTAATTTTTCTGGACTACTTAGAATTATAACAGTAGAAATATCTGGCAGTTTTAGAAAGGTTTATAGTTGTTATAATAATGCCTTTGAAATGTGGAGAACCCCTGACATTTTTGCCCAGCAGTAAAATGGATTGGGACAGGGCAGATGGAATGAAAAAAAAATTGAGTAGAGGAATCTGATTTCTTTGGTACCAATGGTTCAAGTTAGTTCTGATCCTTACTGCAAGTAAGTTTCTACTTGGATTTTATTACTATCAGGAGTTCATAATCATATATGTTGGAGAAGAATGGAAGTCCAAATCGTAGTATTTATTGTATGTTTTGAAGGGATTCAAATGGTTTAAGTCCAACAAGAGTAATTGTATTCATAGGATGTGTTTTTTATCTCCGAACTTTTGAAACTATAATTGAAAAGGAAAACTTGGGAGATTGTCTTTTACAGTATAGATTAATGCAGATATTGAAAATAATGCAGTTTTTTGTGTCTAAGTAGACTGGAATCAGAAATATGTGAAGAAAATATATGCTGAATTTCATTGAATTGAACATTTATAACAGCCACCAAATTCAGAAGTTGAAGAAATTTGAGGACTACATTCATGTCTTAGCATGATGCTTCTAATATATTAGAAGAATATATACTTAATATATTGGTTGGATAACTTAGTTCTGTAATAAATAAAGCTTTTTATGCTCCTAAGCTATAAAATCCCACCAAATCTACTGTATTTCCGTAATGTAACATCCAGTGACTATTTTATTTACATCTTGCTTGTGGTTTTTATAGCACAAAAATGAGATGGCAAAACAGGTGCTCTGGCTTAATATTGGCCTTTAGTACCCTCTTTTTTCTTCATTGAGATTAGCTACTCTTCAAACATTGGAATTTAGGAGCACAAATATAATTGCTTATATTCCAAATAGGTGCATTTCCTACACTATTAATTGTGGATATTTATATATAAAGAGATTGTATGATCAGTCATTTTCTGAACCAACTGATCCTCCAGTATAAAATAATTTAAGAACAAGGACCACTTTTTTGTCTTGGCAATCTATCATTAACATTAGTGATTTGGAAATAGGAAGTGCTTTTTAAAATGCATGCTTATTTAACTCAATTGAATATGGAAAGTAGAATTTAAGTAAATTCTGCCTAATCCAGCATTAGTGATGCCCATGGCTTTTAAAGGACAATGCCAACTTTATCATCTTCTGTGTTAAAGAACCCCTTTCACTGTACAATTTCACTTGATGAATTTTTTTCAGAAAAGACTTTGAAACCAAGAATGAATTGGTGGATTTTATTCTAACCTTGTTATGAATAGACACTGAACCTGATCATCAGTGTGGTTTAATTATTTCTAAAATTACAATATGGATGTACAGTGGGAATTCAGATTCTGAAATTCTCTTTAAAAATTTCCTACCTTAACAGCAACAATAACAGCAAAAACAAAAGCATTGCCATTTGCCTAAGCAACTCAGTCATATCTATCTCAGTTGTTGGTCTGTGTAAGCGTGTGGAGGAGGAGATATGACATGTGACTTCACTCTAGACTCATAAACAACTGTATCATGTGCACAGGAATAGGAATGCAGGAATATTATCCCTTTAGAGCTGCAGTTTCCCACTATCTCATGATTTTTTTTTTTATCAGCACTTGAGGAGAGAGAGCAAGGAATGAAATAATGTATCATATGTAGTTTTTCTGTTTGTAGAGTATTAACAGTTCAGAACTCAACTATATCCCTTCTTCGTTTTTTTCCCCTTTTAGTTCAATAAATCTACAGTTGCTATATAAAGGTAAAGTTATTTCCCATTTATCCGTTAAGATATCTCTGAAGCCTTCCATTGGTCAGTATAGCTATTTCTGATGAGAGTGTCAATATGAAGAGACTCTAAGTTCATTCTAAGTCATTTTATCAGAATATATTCTTTGATTTCTTATCTTGGACCAGTTAAAAAATTTTGAACATAAAGCATTCTTGACTCTCTACAGAGAGATTATGGTAAACACAAGTAGTACATCTTTAAAGAAAAATGTTTGACATTTTTATATAAAATCTTGGTTCTTAGAGCTAAAACTGAGCCCAAAAGATCATCTGTTCTAGGTACTTCCACCTCTAAGCTGGTAAGGAAGGTAGTGTTATTTCTGTTCTAACATTGATAAATCAACTGAAACCCAAAGAGGACAATGTATCAATGCTACATCATTGAAGGAATTATGATAGATATATGATCATTAAAAAAAGAAACTGAAAATAAACATCAGATAATTTTCCACAATAGAAAAATGAGCATATGATTTGAGTACTAATATGTATGTAAAAGGATTTTGTTAAATAAATTAATTTGAATGCTCATCTTTACTGCAGAACTCATCATGGAGAAGCAAGCAAACTCAGATTAGTCTAAAAGGCCACACAAGGATAAAGATAAGGGACCCATGATTTCTTTGGTATAAACAACTCTAAAGTGAGTAAATTCCCTCTGTGAATGTACTGCAGCATCTTCTCTTCAGAGTTGCCTAGACCACTGAGGTTAAGTAGTTTGCCCATGATTATCTAGCCAATATGTGTCAAAAGAGACTTGAATGAAGGTTTTCCTGACTGATAACTTTACCCACCCTATGAAGAGTTAACAACAGCCATGAAATCACTGTAAATACTACTATATTATATATCCTAAAAGGAGGCATCCCCTTTCCTCTGATCTTAATTTCCATGCAGCAAATGAATGCATATAATTTTTTTTAGTCTTCATTGACTTGGGAAAAAAACGTTTATACTACTGAACTCCTTCTCCCGTTGCAACCCTCAGTGTCTCAGCTCATCCTGGGTCATAGAAGCGAGGACCCAGGGCAAACTGGAACTCATTAGGGTTCATGCATTCCTTGGTTTCAGTTTTCTGTTGCTCTCTGTTGCCCCTGTTCTCTGTCAGTGAACCCCAGAGCAGGGTGAGTGGGTAGCCTCAAGCACCTGCTGACCCTGGTAAGGAGAAGCCTCCATTTCCAAACCAGGGTCCTTCTCTGACCTTGAGGGCAGTACCCTTTTGTTTCAGCTGTGTCCTTTCCCACTTCGTGTTGCTACCTCCCTGCCAAAATTCTCTGGGGTTTCTATAGGAAAATGAATGAAGGAGTACGTAGTGAGAGAAATGCTAGCTATTATTTCATCTCCTGCTTCCATGGCTTTGACCAAGTCCTCTTCCATGTGAGAAATGTTGTATTTCATCTCTACTTTGTAGAATTCTTATCTTCCTTCAAAGTAAGCTCAAGTTTACCTACTTCATAATAGGCAGCATTTGTGTAGCAGTTCAAGGTTTCCTCACAACAACCCTGTGATTAGGTGCTATTATTATTCCCATTTGAAAGATGAAAAAATGGAGCCATTCAAAAGTTGTGACTTGCCCAGAGTTGCTCAGCATTGTAAGTGTTTGAGGCTGGATTTGAACTTGATTCTATTCTGACTATGTTTAGCATTTTATCCTATGGATGATCATTTTTCTTTGTACTCTGAGGAATGATTAACATTATCTGCCTTTGGAAATTACTTTTTCTTACTTTGTATTCACGTCAAGGCATGTTGCATCCTTCAGATAGTATGGAACTCCTTGAAGGCAAACTCTTTCATTTCTGTCCATATATTCCTGATTCCTGGCATGATGCGTTCAATGTAGTTGGTGCTTAGTAAATGTTTGCAATGAATTAGAAGAGGCAGGAAA
The DNA here is from genome assembly GCF_028372415.1 of Notamacropus eugenii. Lineage (NCBI taxonomy): Eukaryota > Metazoa > Chordata > Mammalia > Diprotodontia > Macropodidae > Notamacropus > Notamacropus eugenii. The sequence goes on from NC_092872.1 coordinate 156,025,549, forward strand.
TAGATACATGGTAGCTAACACTATCACAAATCATAGATTACAATGATTTTCCTTAATCATCTCAGGAAACTTGAATATTTGTGAGATTTTTGAATGAAGAACTGAGAGATTCTAGAGGCCTTCCTTTATGGATAAGAGGAAATCCTGACCAGACAGTTGGGTCTGATTGAAGACAAAAATAGGACAGTTAAATGCCCTCTTATGAGAATGAACTAGAGTCACGTCTTTTTTTTTTTTTTTTTTTTTTTTTTTGTGGATAGGCTGTAATCTGTCCTGAGAGAAGAAATACTCATAGCAATTGAGAGGCAACTTTATTTAGTTGAAAAACATTCACTGAACTTGGAGTCAGAAGGTCCTGGGTTCAAATGTTGACTCTCATACTTATAAGTTAACCTTGGGCAAGTCCCCTAGTCTCTCAGCCTCAGTTTTTTCATCTGTAAAATCGAGTTAATATCACATATCTTTCAGAGTTGTAACAGCAATCACATGTGATAATGGATGTAAAGCACTTTGCAAGCCTCAAGGTATTATACCAACGTTAGCTGTAATTATTAGCCAGCCATTCAGGTATTTATAATAATTCTGGTGGTGTGAGCTTTGAATTTGTAATAGTAATGCTCAGTTTTTAAAAAGATTTGTTTCAAAGAAGTTTTTTTTTAAGTTTGTGTTCTGCATGTTAAGAAAGTAGCAGTACTTTACTTTGTTAATTCACGAATTGCCAAACAATGAAGTTGTTCTTAGAATTGTTTTTAACCTCCTCTTCCTTCCCCCATTTGTGAAGAGAATAGGAATTTTGTTTTATTATCGTTGTTTTTTTCTAAATATGAAAAAAACCTGCCATGAATTAAGATTTCTCTATCTAGAAGAAAGATGATCATATTGTTCTGAACTGCTAGTGTGATAAAGAAACCAGAGGTAATGTTGTTAAACAACAGTGGACACATCTCAAAGGAACATTTAGTAACTGAACAATTCTTTCAAAGCTCTAGGTTTTTGCCCTATTTTTAAAAATGAATTGTCATGCAGATAAAATGTATCAGGATAAATTTATAAGAAGAGGATAGTTTATTAATTCTTTTTGAAATAATATATACATTTTGTAAAGGAAGGAATTCTTATAAAGAAATCCCTTAGATATTCCTATAGCTAACCCTGGTTGCATCATTTGTCATTTAAATGCTTTCCTGTGGTGGCAAAGTTTCTAACTGAAGTTGTGTGACTTAGAGTAGCTAGAAAAAAGAGGAAGAAACACTTTGAATAGTTAAATAGTTAAAAAGATGATCCTAGTCAAGAAGTAGGATACAAAATTATAAATGACTTATTTGCTGCTGTTTAAACCTACATCTGGGCCAAAGACGGCCTCCAAAACCCATAAATTATATTTATACCTTTCATTTTTTTATACCATATTGAGCCCCCAGGGGAAAGATTTGTTTTCATTTTGCAAAAGTCATTATGCACTTAAGAGCTATTACAAGCTTTTGTTGGCCTGTTATTGGTGGTAACTTGGTGTTTGGCTAAAGGATTTCTATTGCTCATTCTCATGGAAGGAGGCAGTGTTGCTTAACATCCTTCTAAGGACAGAATAACTTAGTTGATACAGTTCTTGGCTTGGAGTCAGAAAGAACTGTGTTCAGATTCTCCATTGAATCTTAGTGCTCTGTGATACTGGATAAGTCACATAACTTCCCAGGATTTATCCTGTTTACTAAATCATACATAGGTTGCTGCTCTGTTGGATGGAGGAAATTCCCTTGTTGGAAGGTTATAGTGATTCCTTTGACTCTTTTCCTCCTATAAGAGGAGTGGGATCTTGTTTTTTAATAGAAAGCAATGTTTTGATAAACTATTTGCTTGTATGCTTATGTGGATTTGCCTCATGAGTCCCTTCAAAATCAGTAAATTATTCTCAAAGACTAGAAGGACCTTGCTCCCTGATAAGAGTTTAATCATAATATTTCCTTTTCCAATCAAAACTTTTTATGGAAAGTAGTGTAAGAGATCAAGTCCTGTGGGAGTGGGTAGCATTTGTCTTATTCCATATCCCTGCCTTATGAATGCCTAAGATTTCTGAGCATCCTGTATACATTAAAAAAATTAGTTGAATTAAATTGAACCTTTGTTCTGAAATAATGCCATGGGTTCATTAGTGTGTAATAAATGGATATAAGTAGAAGAACACTTGTACTTGCATGTAAAATCATTAAATGGATCATATATGTGTATGGATTTGAGTTGTTTTTAATATTAAGTTGTCCTGATATTAAAGCTGGACAAGACTTTAGGGATCATCTAGTCTAAAATTGCCTCATTTTCATAGGATCATAGACCTGGAACCAGAAGTGTCCTCAGAAGCCATCTAGGCCAGTCCCCTCGTATGAAAGAGGAGGAAATTAATATTTGAAGAATTAAACATGGATTTCTACAAGTTTCTACCCCAGGTTCTCTTTTCTTGCTATACTTTCTTCGTTGGCAGTCTCAGCTCTTATCTGCGATTTTATTTGTCACCATGTAGCAGTAAGCACCCTGATACATCCAGGATGGTCTGCTTGCATAAGTTTTTAGATCTCATTTTCTAAAAGGAAAGCAACTTTTGAGGGGTCAAAAATCTTCTTTAATCACATATACCAATAGAGAAAATACAAGCAGAGGAAATAAAGACCAACAGACAGAGCTTCTAACTGTCTGACCATAAGCAGTATGGTCATCACTGATCAACAGACAGATCCAACTGTGTGACCATTATATACATACATAGTTACCAGAGGAAGAAGCACGTTGGTGCTTCTGGGGTTTTCAAAGCTGGGCCAGAGGGGTTCTTTAATGGCTACCCAGAGTTTCATCTGGCACATAAACTTTCTTCCAAGCCCCCAAAGAAGCAAAACCTCACCTCAGAGTATATATACACTTTTCAGAGCTGGAGGGCATCACTACTCTCATTGACCCAGTGCCCCATTAGCAATTAACAAAAGGTGTGTTCCTTCCTATAAAACAAGCCTCCTCTAATCAAGCTTCCCTTAATGGATTGCACATGACAACTATTAATGGGAAGGGAAGATTTTTAACTCTTATTGCCTGTGGGAATGGAGTTTGGGGAACTCTAAAATCTGCCTCCACCAGCAATCTCTCCTCATAGTTGTAGCATTTGGTTTCCAATTCTGTTGACTCTCTCCAGCTGGATGGCTATGTTAAGCCAATTCAAAACTTTGAACCCAAGGTAATCATACACCCAAAATCTTCTCTTCCCTGTAATTTCTATAGCTATGGTAAAGTTAGATGATGCTACCATCCTCCAAGTCACTCAAGCTCATAACTTTAGAGTCATGTTCAATTCTGCTCTCCCTTACCCTACATAAACAATAACTCCACAAGTCTTACCATTTCTACGTCTGTAATATCATTTTTAAAGGATCTTTCGTCTTTTTTCACATTGTAACCACCATGATTCAAGTTTTTATCTGTTCTTGACTTAACTATTATAATAGCCTTCTAACTGGCTACCCTTTATCTAGTCTACCTCCTTTCGAATCTATTCCACATTGTTGCCCAAGTAAGCTTCTGCATGCACCTCCCCGATTCCATCATACTCAAGGACTTTCACGACTCCCCATTGCCTACCTAATAAAATTAAAACTGAATCTTGGTATTCAGTGCTCACCATAATTTAACTACAGTCTCGTTCAATCTTGACTTCTGTTTTCCCCTACATGGATTAGTGCTTCAACCGAAGTAGACCACCCTCTTTCCCCTGTGTTTTTTGTTCACCTCTCCCACAACTACCCTCATTTTCCTTACTTGGAATAGACTGCATTTTAGCTCTTTTCTCCCTTTGTTGAAATCCCTCACTTCTTTCAAGATCCAACCCAGATGCCACTTTCTCCAAAAATCAGTCCCTAATTCATCCTTTCCCCTTGTCATATCTCTCAGCTCTAAAACTCACAGGATCATAAATGCATTACTAGAGAGCAACTATGTACTCATTTATCCAAACCTTTCATTTGACAGATGAGAAAACTGAGGTCTGGAGGATCTATGACTTGCTTGAGATCACACACTTAACTAACTACTAGAGCTAAGATTCAAACCTAGGTCCTTTGTCTCTAAATTCAAGACTCCTACTGTCTGACACTTGCTTCTGTTTCTTAGCTTATTTTTGTGTGTATGATACATATTGTATTCTCCATTAGGCTGTAAGCTGAGAAAGGGCAGGGATCATGTGCTAGGGATTCAGTGAATATTTGTTTATTCGAATTAAAATTATGACTTGGCCAAGGTCATAAAGATTAAAGGAGAGCGAGGATTAAAAATTCAGATGTCGTCATTCCAAGCTCATTCTTCTTTCGACTACTATAATCTACCTCTCCAGACTAACGGGTATAGATCCACAGCATTTGCAATATTAAACAGTAACAAGCTCCCTGTGAGCTAATTCAGTCTTGTAAAAGAACAAGCTCCTACATACTTAAGGTCCCTAAAAATGTTGCTAGGCTGGCAAATATTTAGAATGTGGCCTGATTAAAAATGTCTGCTTTAAAATTTTCCCTCTATGTACCTGGAGGTGGGGGTTGTATTTGCTCTTAATATTATTTTGCCGGTATTTATATGAAATGGAATGTTACAGTGTATCCTTATGTTCATCTTCCCTGAGTCTATGCCAGGGCCATGATGGGCCCACAGTAAGAGGTGTATGTACTAAACACAAAATTGGCACCAGTAGGAATGGGTGGGATTGATGAAAATGTTAGGTATCTTGGTGATTTGATTTTTTAAAAAATCCAATGAATATGTTTCCTGGTTCCAGATTCTATAAAGTATGGTAGGTTCATAATTTACGTACATAATTTTCCATCCTCTACCCCACCAAAAAAGTATTATTTTGGTATTTTTAGCAACCAGTTCCTTCGAAAATGTCTGCAGAAGTTTAAAAAAAAAAGTTTAAAGTATTCTACCTTTTGAGGCAGAAGAGGTTTGATGGATTTACATTCTTCATCTCTTGGTATTCTCTGGTGAATTAAAGGACGTAGAAACCGCATATATAAATATGATTTCATGTTACTCTTTTGCTGCCTATAATTTGCATTAATTTACAGATAACTTTGACTCACTAAAGAGTCAACATTTTCTTTACATCCAAGGCAGAGGGTAAAGATATATTACCTCCTTGACTGTTCCCACCAAAAACTATAAAAACATGTGATTTTCAGACAATTGAAGTGAGATCCTGATGTAAACAGCTTAGTTAATATAATTTAAAATTAAAATGTTTACAGCTCATTTTTTCTGGCAGTAGTTCACCTATGTAGGTGGCTTAAGATTTCCTGTAAGTTTTGCAATTTCCAGGGCAAGGAGAGTTTGTATGGGATCCTGCTATGGTAGGAATGATATAAGAAGTGATTACCTAATCCTGTGTTTTGTTACAACATATACCTGTGGTGATGTTGGATCTTGCAAGACTATACTTTTCAGTGCCTCTCTGTTGAAAGTTCATTGGTAGCACTAAAGAAAATGAATAAATGTGTAGGATAGTTGATTTAGGAATTCAAAGTATTATGTCTGGCCATATGGACAATCATTTTAGTAAATATGCTATAGAGTCCAAAGGTTTGTGTATCTAAAATGCCTTGAGAATGAGTGGGATGTTTTGACTATGACTGAGCTCATTTGTTTAGGGAGCCTGAGGTTATGAGGTTATTCCTTGCCCAGCCCATTTGATGGAGTTTCAGAGTTTTGGGATGGATAGGGGGAGATAGGTAGGAAGAAGCAGAGAAAGACGGGGTGAAAACCCCTTTCCCTTGCTTCTAAGTAATTTTGGACTTTTGAGATTACTTTTTCCCATTAGGTTAGAAAAATTAGGTGAGGAAAATTTTCCTTTCAGTGCTAGTTTTTCTTTTTTTTTTAATGTGATATGTGAAAGAATGGACAGCAGAATTTTTCCCTGTTAACGAGAAGGAATGAAATAACTTTCACTCTTTCCTTTGAACATTTGTCTCATAGAAGAAGATAACCGAACAGTGAAATAGACTAGATGCATTGGATGGGGCACTGGGGACTTTCCTTCTCAGGTCCCTGGTGTAATATCCCTAATCCTGGACAGGAAAAGAGAGAAGGGATAGGAATTAAAGTTCTTAGTTTTTATGCAGAAAACGGAATTTAACAAGCTTTGTAGAAAGTCTGTGAATTGCTGCAATTAAAAAAAAAATGCTAACTTCAGCCTTTTACCCTTTGTTTTAGGTCACTCTAATTGTTAAACTTTTTTTTTTGTCACTTGCCAGTACTTGTTCTCTGGAAGAGTAAAACATAAACAAATCAAAAGAGGTACTTTATGCCAATTTGTAATGTTGTGCCTGCTTTATACACTCTAATTCAAAAGCCTCCCTAGAAGATGAGGCTGTTTGTTCTCTTGAACTTGGAGGACAACAGTCATTTTGGCCTTATATCAATATTTCAAGGAAGCTGCTGTAGATCTCCTTGAAGGGGGAAAAGGAGATTGTTAAGAGTTTCCACATCCTTGTTTTCAATATATTTAAATCTCGTGCTTTGGGTTGAGATTTCTGTGGGAAAAATGTATACTCACTTGGGAAATGTTTTTTGCATCACATGGACCAGTCTCATGTTTTGGTCACTATCACTGCTCAAAAAGATTATTTTGAAAGCCCAAGGCCATGAACTGAATTCTCTGTTCTCTAGACCTCTCCTTAAAACACATTGTCATGGTATATCAAACATATTAACTCAGATAACATGATCAGAACTTGAGTGTAATTGGACTCCATCCCACTTGTGTGCTCTACTTAATTCTAGAGATGCAGTGCAAGGCCATTTCTTGAGAAAAGTGGTGTTTTCCAAGGTGTAAACTCAGTTGTAGTGATATTGTGGAGGCCTTCTTTTCATTTCATCACTTTGTTACATTATTGAGGGTGTTATTGCAACACAATGTCTCATGGATTTGTGATACAGTTTTTAATTAACAGTATCAATATATTATGTTATATGTATAATTATGTATATATATATGTTCAATATAAATTCATTTTTTATTTTTAGCAACTTCAGTCTAAGGTAAATGATGGTAAGTTTGGAGATGGGGCAGTTTAAAAGTTTGGATTAAAATGAAGGTGTGTAATGGAAAAACACAAGATTTGGAGCCCAAAGGCCTTAAAAAACAGTGTTTTTGCCTTAGTAGTTTTGTCAGTTCATCAGTAAGCATTTATTAAGCACCTACTATGGGTCTAGCACTGTGCTAAGCAATAGGGTTGCAAAGAAGGGCAAAAGGTGCTCCCTGCTTTCAAGAAGTCTAATGGGAGAGTCAACATGTAAATAACTATGTGTACAAGAAGATACATAAAGAGTAAACTGAAAGTAATTGAAAGAGAAAAAGCCCCAGAATTAAGAGGGATTGGGAAAGGCTTCTCATAGAAAATAGAATTTTAGCTGAGATTTGAAGGGAACCAGGAGTTGGAAATGAGGAGTGAGCATAGTCCAGGTGAGGGGAGCAGCTCCTGAGCATGCGAAGAGGTTGGAGATGAAGATTCCTTGCGTGAGGAATAGCAAGGAAGCCAGTGTCACTGGACCACAGAGAATGTGGAAGGGTGTGCAGTGTAAGAAGAATGGAAAAGTGGGGGGATGCAGGCTATGAAATGCTTTGAATGACAGAAGGTTTTGTATTTGATACTGGAGGTGATAGGGAGTCATGGGAATTTATTAAATTAGGGGAAGTGGGGGAAGGAGGTGCCTCAACCAGCTCAGGTTTCTGCTCTGGGAGATTAATTTGACAACTAAGTGAAAGATGGGGTGGAGTGAGGAAAGAGTCAAGGAGGAGACATCAACCAGCAGGCTGTTGCAACAGTACAGGTATGAAGTGATAAGGGACAGCACCAAAGTGGAAGCAGTGAGAAGAAAGAAAAGGACATATGCAAGAGATTTTACGAAGGCAAATTGATAAGATTTGGCAACAAACAGATTGGACATGAGTAGTGAGAGAGAGTGAGAAGCCACTGATAATACCCAGGTTGTGAGCCTGGGTGACTGAGAGGATGGTGGGGCCCTTGACAATCATAAGAAAGTTTGGAAATGGGGAGGGTTTGAAGGAAGAGAAATGAGTTCAGATTTGGTCTTGTTGAGTTTAAGATGTCCTTGGGATATCAAGTTTCAGACAGCAGTCTAATAGGCAATTGGAGATATGAGTCTAGAGGTTTAGAGAGAGGTTAGGGGTGGATTAGTAGATCTGTGAATCAGCAGCACAGAGAAGACAATTGAATCCATGGGAGCTGATGAGATCATGAATGAAATAATTTAAAGTGAGAAGAGAAGAGCCCCCAGGATTAGAGCCCTGGAGGACACGCACAGTTAATGACCTTGACCTGGATGAAGATACAGCAAAGGAGACTGAGAAGCACCAGACAGTTCATGCTCTTCTAGTATGACTTTTGAGAAAACAAGATCACCTCCATGCAATGATAAATCATAATAACTAATAATATTAATTTGTTCTGTCATTTTCAATTGTGTCCAACCCAATGTCCTGACCCCATTTGGGATTTTCTCGGCAACGATATTGGAATGGTTTGCTTCAAAAAGGGTTAAGTGAGTTGCCCAAAGTCAAACAGCTAGGAAATGTCACAAAGAGTCTTCCTGACTCCACACCCACTACTGTATCCACCACTCCAGCCAGCTGTCCTTAATAATATTCAGCATTTATATAGTGTCTACTATATGCCACAAACTGTGCTGAATGCCTTACCATTATTTTCACAATAACCCTGGGGGGAGAGGGTAAGTGCTATTATTGACCCATTTTAAGGATGAGGAAACTGAGTCAGTCTGAGGTTAAGTGACTTGCCCAAGGTCACACAGCTAGTAAGTGTCTGTATTTTAACTCAAGCCTTCTTGATTTCAGTCCCTATCAATCTAACCACTGTACCCCTAGTTGCCTCAGCATCTGAATAAGCCTTTGATGGAAGGATATATATAAGAAAAGGGAAAGGACGACTAAATGTGTAAGAAGAGATTGGGAACGGAAAAAAATTGGTCCATATCGAAGACCCCTAGAAGATATTTCTTTTTGGACTCAATTCTCAGTGTCATTATTTTAAGAAATTCCCAGGTGGGTAAACTCTATGCAGATCAGCACCTGTTTGCAACTGAGTTTGAGAGAGTTGCCTAGGGCTCTTAGGAGGTTAAGTGAGTTTCCTCAGGGTCATACATATGTCAGAAACCAGGCTCGAACCCATATTTTCCTGACTCAGAATTTGTCTCCTTTCCCATTATATCTTGCTGCCTCTCATTATAGCAGTACGTTAAAGGTTTGTTTGTTTTTTAAGATAATTCACCAATGTCTTTTTATTTAAGCAGATGTTTATGGTTTAGGATTGGATTAGGAAGGCACAGGGGAGCCTAACTTTGTATCAGACTGACCTTGTAATATATCTCCATCACAGAATTGTAGAATTGTTTAGTTCTGATTATTTCTTCACCCTAATAGTTTAAGACAAATTCTTTTAAAGGCCCAGTAGTGGTTTTATAAAAGTACCTCTTTCTTACAGAAGAAGAACCATATTTATGAATCATTAACCAGTTGTGGAAAAAAGTCATTCTGAAAATGTTGTGAGTAGTAATCAGTGCTAGAGTAAATGAATGACATGCCAAGGTAATAAGCTTGAAGAAGGCAAATTTTATTGATTTCAAGCATTATTGAAAAGATTTATAAGATATTATGAAGTCTGTTGTTGCTTAAAAGCAGGCTGCATATAGTAATATGTGCCCCTGTGAGCATATTAACACTTACACATATCAATCAATACGAAACATTTATTAAGCACTTATCTTGTGCCACCCCAGTGCAAAAAAAGAAAGGTAAAAACAAGCCCCGCCCTGAAGGAGTTTACATTCTAAGGAGGAATTTGGAAACAAACTAGGCATATAGAGGGTGATAGAGGTTTGGAGTAGATGGGAGGTAGTCTTAGGGAGAAGGCACTGACAGTTGAGATTTAGAAGAAAAGAGGAAGGAACCACTAATAACCTCCTACAGAAGAAAGATATTGATGAATAAACAGAACCATCCTCAGCTATCAGATCTCTTTTTCTTAGTCTCTGTGGTTTAAAAGACATTGATTTTTTTTTGTATTGAAAAAATTGTAACCAAAATACTTTTTTTCTGTTTCCTAAAGAAGTAGCAATTTCCCCCTCTGTGAGTGGCTGTGTTCAGTTACGTATTTAAATTATTGTTATGTAAAGGACAGTTGAGAGTGGCATGTTTGTGTGTATATTGTTGTTTTTTAAAAATTCATTCACCAGAAAAGCTAGTTAATTGAAGCATTGCACCTCTTGGACTAGCAACTTCTACTAAAATAAATATGAAAACGTGAAGTGTGTAGCAACAGCTGCATAACATTGGGCTTTTAATGGGTATGTACAGTAGACGGTGTATCAGTAGCATTGATACTCAGTCCAACACCACCAGTTAGGCATGTAATTGCCCAGAAATGGTCCCTAACACCAGTTTTAAGAGGTGCTGCCAAAACCACAAAGCTTGGGGCCTCTCCCTCTGAATTTGGCCTCCACATGGACTAAACAGCCCCCAGTTTGTTCCTCCGGGACACAGGCCTGCCTTGTTAGGAAATCAGTGAAGTTTGGGAACCCACAATACCTCACATAGCTCTGTGTACAGTAACAGAGAGTGGAAATCGGGCCATAAGCATGAGCAACCAGACAAGTTATAAATATAGAATACTCTCTCAATTCCACTTATGTTAGTCATGGAGGGACAGTGTGAGTTTTATAAACTTATAAGGAATATACAAACAGTTCTGAATTTAAAATAACTCTGTATAATTTTTTTTTTTTAGTGTGTGAAAAAGATTTTTTCCACCCTGTCCATTTAAGCATTTGCAATAGGTAGGTTTAATTATTTGTATTTTATATGTTCACATCAATGCAAGTAGATGCTTTAGAACCAAAGCCAGAATATAAACTTACAGAATTGAGGAAGATAATTGCATGATAAATAAAATCACTGGTTCTTCATTTGTCCTTTCTCCATATCCCTTCTCCCTCTCTGCTTGGGTGGTAAAGAACCTTTTACGCCTCAGATGATCTCACAGCAGACAGCTAGCTTTGCCAACTTCCCTATGAAGAAGCAAGAAAGATCCTAGAATCCTAGAGCTGGAAGACACCAGAGCTGGAAGAGACCTTAGGAGCTCCTTATTCCAACCTCCCTCATTTTGCAGAGGAGGTTCAGAGAGATTAAGGGAGAGAAAAGAAACGGATTGTAGATTTAGTGACTTGGACAGAATCACTAAATTAGTTAGTTAGCAAAAGCCACCTTTCTACTTCCCTAATTAAGACTCTGCTTTCTAGCTTTATTATGCCCTATTCCCTATCATGCCAAACTACCCTTCTTTTTCCTTACACAGAACACTGTCTGCCATATCCTTTCCTTCATACCTGGAATGCATGCCCCCCTCATCTCCACCTCTTTCCTAGATTCTGCAGAAGCTCAGTTCTCATGTCACTGTTCCTGATCATTATATTCCTGATGTGTGTATATGTATATACACATATATAATATTATGTAACATGTAGGTATATATGTAGCATATATATACATTTGTATTATGTGTGCATACATATATATGTATATGTATGCACCTCCCCATGTACATATTGCCCACCCTCTAGGCAATGAAATAAAGGATATTTCATTTTCGTTTTTATCATCTCTGAGTAGAGCAGAATGTGTGACATGTAGTAGGTGCATAATAAATGCTTATTCATTAATTTCAGCTCAGCCATCCTTACTTTTCCATTAAAAATGTGGTTTTGATAAAATTGTAAGATAAAACCCATTAAAGTCATAGTAAGCTTATTTTTGCCATGGGAAATGTTCTTTTCCATTAAAAAAATGTCTTGGGAGTTGAAGGTTGGGGAATTCTTCCTTAAATTCTTTAATATTTACTTTGTTCCTTGTTTGCATCCAAAGAAGACCCATGAAGCAGTTTAGAATAAGCTCATTTTGTGGACCAGACTTTTATATAAAGTTTGGTATATATCGCTGTCCTTCATGGGCATGCTAGAACTAAAAGTGAGTCCATGTTACGAAGATGAAAATTCTGTTATGCTTTCCTCAGATCAAAACAACTCTGTGATTTAGATTAACTTGATGAAGTTATTGTGTTCTTTTTTTTTTCATTTATGGTAAATCTGGAATATGACATGATCTATGGTCTATCTGGATATTACTTTAAAATGTCAGCATCTGATTTATGGGCAGGTAGGTGGCGCAGTGGGCTTGGAATCAGGAAGCCTCATCTTCATGAGTTCAAATCCAGCCTCAGACACGTAGGAGCTATGTGACCCTGGACAAATCATTTAACCCTGTTTCCCTCAGTTTCCTCATCTGTCAAATTAGCTAGAGAAGGAAATGTCAAATTGCTCTAATATCTTTGCCAAGAAAACCCCAAATGGAGTCACAAAAAGTTGAACATGACTGAACAATGATAAGACTGATTTATATGATACACATACCAGTATCTTCTTTTAAAATTCAAGAATCTGTGATTTATTTGGTACAAGTCCATAGTGAACCACAGCTTATCCTAACGCTTCTATGTCTTGGGAGATTCATGATTTTGCCAAACTTCTGGCTTGATAAACTTGTGTCTCCCAACTTAGTTTGGTGCTTGGATGAAGGGACATAGCATCCACCCAAGGGTCTGCACTCAAAACCTTTTCAGTTTCTTCAGATTCACCAAAACTTGTGCCTTGCCAGCTTAAGCTTCACAGTTACCTATAATGGAACAGAAGGAGTTTCCTGGCTTTTTGTTTGTTTGTTTGTTTTTAAACCACATACAGCACTTAAAAGACAGAATTTTTAAAAGGAAGGGGAAGGTGTGTAAGAGTAGATTAGCATGTGCATGAGGGTACATTGGACTCTCCGTTTGCCCCCAGTTCATTCCTAGTTTCTTAATTAATTGGGTTGTGTGTTTCTAGTGATGGTTCTATGTTGTTTAACATAGTTAACCAGTTAATAGTTTGTTGTTAACAGTTCCAGAAATCTTTGGTGGAAGCAATGACACCTTGTAAGTAAGTTTTTATTTCCTTTCCCCCTTGGGTTTTTCTTCTTTTCTTTCCAGTCTTGTGCCAAATTTCTGCATCCTTCCTTCTGCTTTCCTTCCTGTAGAAGGAAATATTGCTGATCTCGTGAATGCAGTGTTTCTAGATTCATGTAGCAGCAAATAGGAAATGTTGTTCTGAACCTGTTTGTTTATGTTGTATAGTAGACCTAGAAGCTACTTGAAATTTGTTGGGCACTTGTGTGTATGTGTGTGGGTGTGTGTATCTATAGCTGTATGTGTGTATGTATGTACACGTATATATTTATGTATATATATGTGTGTATATGTATATATATGTGCCTCAGTTATATACGTTTATGTGCTAAACTCATGCCATAAAAAAGGCACAGAATAAACTAGGTTTTTTTCCTTTCATTCAAATGCCAGCTTTAGCAAAGTCAATTTTGGATCTTACTGAGCCTTATAAACTCTTTTCAAAGAGAACAAAACTCATGTTGCCTCCTTTCATTAATAAGGCTTGTTTGTACATAGGTGGTCATTGAGTATAACATGTTTTTCAGGAAAGTGAGCAGCTCTATCCCTTATTGGTCTGGTTTACTGACAGCTTAACATTTTTTTTTTTTTTTGGTATAGCTATGTTTGACCCTTAGAAATGGGCTGTAGCTAAGTGCCACATGTGAGATGTTTCTTTTTCATGTTAGCAAATGACTATGTGTCATTTGCTTATAATCCTAGTGATGAATCAACCCTGTAGACTTATGCTGTAGAAGTGTTCTTGAGTACTTTAGCTTGTGTAATGAAATAAAAGAGGCTTACTGGATGTATGTCATCTCCTTAATGCAGCCTCAAAGCCTGACACGCATCCTAGCTGGGGGCTTAATGTGGTCTTGTGTACAGAGCTGTGTAGTATACTGGTCAGGAAGATCAACATGCCAACATCTGTCAAATTTATTTGACTCATGGAAGTAAACTTTTGTCTTTGAAATCTTCCTAAACACATAGAACATACTCTTTTTTTTTTTTTTTTTGAAATGAGGAAGTCCGGCATCTTTTTTACCTTAACACAGCAAAGGCAGGCTTGTAGGATGTGGGATAGGGTGTAACTATCATGAACAGATTTAACCAAGATAAATTAGTCTAAAGTATTTAATTTAGATTCTTTAAAATTATACATATACAATATGGTAGTAACCTGATTTTAATAGTAAGTCTTGGGGGAAAAGTCACAGGGTTCTTAGATTTCCACTAGCTCAAAGTACGTCAAATACATAGTCTTCATCGGTATAATTAAGGGCATCCAGATCAAAGCTGGGGAATAGTTTTACATGTGAAATAATCATATTTAGCACTGGATATAGATAGCTTGAGGAGAACTCAGTGCTCTAGGCTCCAACCAAATCTGACATTTTTGTGTTCTATGAATTCATCCCATCTTGCTTTTGTTTGTACCGTCCTGTATACCTGAATGTCTTCTACCTCTCTACCAATTGAGATCCTGACCTCCAATTTAAATGCCATCTTTTCCATGTATTCACTCTGAAGTCCTGAGCCAGAAAAGACTTTTTTCATTCATTTGACCTCTAGCATTTCATAATTTTCCTGTGTACTTCCAATTTTATATGTGTGTGTATATATATTATATATATAGATATAGATAGCTTTTATATGTATTTACACAGTAAAGATATAAATATAGAAATATAGATATCCAGAGGCAGCTAAGTGGCACAGTGGATAGAGTGCTTGGCCTAGAATCAGAAAGATCTCAGTTCACATGCAGCCTCAGATACTTATTAGTTACTTGTATGACTTCAGGGAAATCAACTTCGGTCTGCCTCAGTTACTTCATCTGTAAAATGGGAATAATAATAGCACCTAGCTCCCAGGGTTGTCATGAGAATCATATAAGATAATATTTATAATGTACTTGAATAATGTCTGACACATAGCAGGTGCTAAATAAATGTTTCCTTCCTCCTTTCTTCCCTCCCTCCAGCCCTTCCTTCCTTCTTCCTTCCTACCTCCCTCCCTCCCTTCAACCTTGTCTTCTTCCCTCATGCTGGTCTACTAGATTATAGCATCTTCAGGGCAAGGACTTTGTCTTACTCATTTTGGTATTCCCATCAGGTTTAGAACAATGAATTAAACATAATAGATATTCAATACCTTTTTGGACAAAGAATTGGGTTGGAGAAGAGAAAATTTGGTAGAGAATCAATCTCTTCTCTTTAACAGTTTTTTGAACTGCCCTCACATGGGCCCAGAATTTCACTTTAGTGGGAAGAGATAGAACCTATAGGAGGAAATATGTAAGATAGTGCATTTTTATTTAATATAAGGAAGCATCTAGTATAAGAGAGAACTTCATAACAAGAATTGTCCTTCAATGAAAGGCTTTGCCTTTTGAAGTGGTAGTGTTTTCTATTACTTCAAGTGTTCCAGGATGACTTCTTGTCAACCGTATTGTAAGGGTCTTCTTGTATTAGGTAGGAATTTGGGCTAGATAGCCTCCAAGCTGCCTTCTAATTCTCTTAGCCTCTAAGGAAGGGATAAAGCGATTACAAAAATAGATTTTCTGCAGCCTAATTGACATCCACCTAGTAACAACTACAGCCTTCTTCTGCAAACTCTATGTGGATTATGTACTTTTTGAAGTGATTTGTAGCTAAGAGTTGCCTTAAGATATTGGGGGAGAGGCAAATATTTATGTGCAAAGAACTAGAAAATTAGGAAGCAGTTTAGTTCTTTGACCCTGACTTAGTAGATGAGTGATAAAGGTGTACTGTGATTGAATAAGTCTGGGCCAGACACCTCTCCCTGGCCTGCTGTTGCTTTAGATTTTATTTCTGTGGTTCCCTTTTAATGGCTATACAGTTACAGATTGCTAATACAGAAAGGAAGTTTAGAAGGGCAATGTAAGAGCAAACTTTAAGCCCAACTTTGTGTTGAATAAAGTCTATTAACTCACATAATATTCAGGTGTCTCCAGGCCTTTTCAGATCCCCACTGTACCCCAGCTGCTAGAGCCTCTCCCCACCAATTGCCTTAGATTTATTCTCTGTATCTTTCCATATCTATGTCTTGTGTCCCCCAGATGGATGCAAACTTCTTGGGATCAGGAATTGTTTCATTTTTATCTTTGTACTCCCAGTACCTTCCATAGTGACTGAAACATCATAGGCAATTAATAAGCACTTGTTGATTGGTTGTTTGATATTATTTCTTACCAACCTATCCTGTATGTATAATGACAGTCTAATACTCCCTCTTTCTAATTGCCACATACATTGAGGGGACAAAATTCATTTGTGCTAAAAACAAAAACAAAACACCTTACTTGAATCATCTGTCCAAAAAGAGGGAAGCCAGGGTTTGGTAACCTGCTCTCTCAGTGCTCCTCTTCCCTTTGGACTTCTCCAAAGACTTATCTTCTTTTTGGCTACTAGGGTGGATACTGGAATTTTTTGTTTTGTTTTATTTTGATGGGGTTGAGGGATGAATTGGTGAGGGATATGGGTAATGTATGTTGTTGCCTTAGATTTTGGTAAGGCACATAGAGCAATGGGGTTTTGGAATGAATAACTGTTTCAATATAATGAACACATCTATCTATTTACAAGCTTAATTGAAAGTTGTTTTCAGCTCTCACTGAATTACTGGAAGTGGGATTTCTGGATAAGGGCTTTGTGGGATTTCCCTTTAGCTCTTCCTCTGGCAAATCAGAGAAATAACATTTCTCTTTAGAGAGGCTTCTGCTCTGGTTAAAAATGTTTTTCAAGTAATTTTAGCAGTTTTATTTTATTTGTATTATGTATAGTGAGTTAGCCAGATCAGCCTGCTTTTCCTTTTTCAGTGATTAGTTAGACAATGCCACAGTAATTGGGTAGATTGAAATACTTTCTCTTTGAGTATAACAATTTTTTTCTTCACTTCTCTTTTCCTTTGATAGATGGTCTAAAAACAAGTGATTCAGGGTGGTAGTGGTAAAAGTGTGTATGAGAAAGGAAAGAAAGGAAGGATTGAATAACATTTTACAAGGAGGAGAACATCCTTAAAAAATAGTTATCCCACGCTTTGTAACCTCTAGCTTGCCCAAGTTTGACTGGCATCATGCCATTGCTGGCAGAGGTTGACTCACAGGTTTTCCAGAAATGTTCCTCTTCTACAGGCTGTGTTTTTGCTCTGTGCGGCTGGATGTTTGTTCACCTGATTGTTACAACTCTAGAGCTCTCTGAAGTTGTGGTGTCCTGAAGACAGAGGTGTTTACTTTTAAAATTTTAGCTGTACAGACAAGTGATGGCAATATGTATGCACATGCACACACTTATGAAAATGTGTATATAATAGCCTCTCTACTCCTCAATGGCCATGTGCTGAGGAAAGTGGCCAGAAATACTGTGAGTTACTGAGAGTGAACCCCTTCCTTTTTTTTCCTCTCCAGTCATTTGAGATTATTGAGAAAAAGGGAACTGTTATAATGATTTCAGTATTTTTAGCTATTTGATGCCATTTATATTTATGAAACTTCAAAAACAGATCTTCTTTAAAGTAGTTTTTAAAATATGTTCATTTTGGAAAGTCTACTATAAAATTCTCTGCAGATCTTTTCTATTTTTCTTCTCTTTGTAATCACCCTTCCCATTTTCATCCTTAAATGCCTTAGTTTAGTTGGGTCTTTCATCAAGTTTTCTTTAAACTTACCCTCCATTACTTCTTTCTGTTTTATGAGGAAATAACTGATCATTATCATCATCCCTCATCCTTCTCAATAGGACAGCTGTTTATTTCTTCCAATGCAAAAGACATGTTTAAAACTTTTGCAAAAGACTCACAAGCACATGTTCACAAGTACTCAAATGTAGACCAATTGTCCTTAGAAGTTGATACTTAAAATCTGAAATGCTCCACAGGGCTGCTGAACAGACATTTCATCTAAGATCTGCCCTCTCTGAAGAACTCAGTTCGAATTTTCTGACCAAACAGGCATTCATGACTCATCTTCCTGGAAGTTGATGTCTCCCCCTGTAGCTACAGGAAGGCATCTTCCACTGGGCAAAAGCATCCACATCAGTCGATGACTCTGAGCTCACAGGGAAGCCACTAAAGTTAAGGACATCCATCCCAGGATCACTGCTTGGTAAACTTTACTGAAAAGAAAGCAGAAGTGGTAGTTAAGAACCTGATGCAGTTTCACCTTGAACAAATTTGTTTCTTGCCCTCATGTTCAAGCAATTGTCTTTGCTTAAGGGGGAAAGACCGCCAAGTGACATGTTATAAAGAGAGGAAGCAAGAGCTTCCACAAAATTTTACAAATGTTTGTATTTTAAACAATTGTCTTTAGCTGCCATATATTTCTACTTGGCAAATAAATCGGTATTTGCTGACTAAGGAACTTTTTAGGCTCTTGTAATGTCTTCATTATGGCAGCTTGATTTGCCCTAATCAAACTGTTGTATGAAAAAATCTTATAGTCTATGTCCTTTCTTCCACTGTGTTCCATTTTTTTAAAAAAATCATCAATAAGGGTCAGGATTAAATAGTCTTATTTGTGCACGGCATCATCTCATTTTTATTCTTGCTTTTAGCTTTATAGTAATTAAGTTGTTTTTTTGTTTTGTTTTGTTTTGTTTTGCTATAACAAGACATCTTTCTGGTTGAATCAAACTCTGAAACGTTCCAGATTCTCTTGGAAAAGATTCATAAAACTCAAAAAGAGTTTAGTCTGCCGTCCACAGAGGGAAAACCAAATGGATTATAAAATGCCTGTTGTTTAAATCATGACATGCAGTAGGATGAGTTCTATGTATTGTCCCTCTGACAGAATTTGTATTTTGGACATAGGATAGAAATAGATAAGTTGGGTCTAGACTTGAATAGGAGACAGAAACTGGGTTGAATTCCTTTCAGGAAGTTGAAAGGCTTTTTTAATAACCCCAAATTTTCCTCAGAAGCAAAGGCTCATATTTGTGATACCAGTAATTTATCAGTGTTGTTGTATGATTACAACACATGAAACACTAAAGCTGTTTTTTTTAAATAGGGTTGTTTTATTGATACCTTGTTTTACATCACCTAGATTTTCCCATCTACCTGTCCCCCTCTCCTATCCCAAAAATCCATCCCTTATAACAAACAATTTTGAGGGAGTAAGAATCTACAAAACCAGTCAACACATCCAAAAAAAAATTCTGATGTTTATAGGTAGTGCTCCACACCTGTGGACCCTGACCTTTCTTAAGGAGCAGGAGAGTTGTTTTCTTGTCCAAGCTTGAAACACCATAGTTGTCATCCAATTAAAATTGTACATTAGCTCGGATGACAATGAAGAGGTCCATGGAGGATAAGAGCAATCCTTGACACACAACAAATGAGGATCTGTTAATAACTTGCATAAAGGGTCTATGAAAAAGAAGTAACATAAGTGATATAATCAAGGAAATGCATGACAGAAAAAGAAGATGGGTTGGCCACATAAAGAACAAAGGATAACTCCTGGATAACTTGTGTGCTTTGCACTTATCAAAGCCTCCACAACAGAAGCCCTGCCTGTCTTCTTTCACCTTTTTCCCAGAAATGTACTCTTAGGTCCTTCCTCCTCACTGTTCCCAAGAACAAGACATTCCATCTCTTGACTCTGAGAATTCTTCTTGTCTGTCTACTATCCGTGGAACGTTGTCCCTCCTTTGCTCTGACTGTTGACCTCCCTTGGCTTCCTTTAAGTCTCAACTAAAATCTCATTTTATACTGGAAGCCTTCTCTAATCCCTCTTAATCCTAGTGCCTTTCCTCTGTTAATTATTTCCTATTTATCCTGTATCTAGCTTACTATTACATGTATATGTGTGTATGAATATATGCATATATATGTATGCATGTATTATTTATTTACATGTTATCTCAGCTTCCCTGAGGGCAGGGACTGTCTTTTGACTTTTGGTATCCCCAGGTCTTAGCACAGTACCTGGCATATATGTTTATGGGTTGATGATTGATTGCTTGATGTCAGTAGAAAGTGAGAAATGTCACTAGACCCTTGGATTCACATCCTGAGACAACTTACCGGAGGAAGGTGATCTAGAGTTGTAAGTCAATAAGTCAGAGCAATAAATATTTATTAAATGTTTTAAGCTCTATGTTAAACTCTGGAAATATACATACAGGATGAAAGAAAGGGAGTGCCTGCCCACAAGGACTTTACATACTAATGAAAGAAAATATATATAAGGCAGCTGAAAAGCTGCAGTGGGGGAGAAAGTAGCCATGTAGAGGACCTGGTAGAGAAAGTCCAGAGAGTCAGGAATGCGGACTGAAGAGGAATGGGTTATGATCCACATTGTTGGAGGGAATATCCATGTCAGTGAAATCACAGGTCCATTTGAGCATCTTGAATAATTGCACAGTATATAAATTCCAAGGGGGTAAGAAACACTTAACTTTTGATTTTAAAGTTGTAACAAGATTTGTTGAATGAGGTATTAGGAATTGCTTGAATCCAGTTATCCTTACTACTAATAAGGTTGTCCTGATAGTGTGTGAGAGAATGCTTTTCCACAGTTATTACCTTTAAAAATATATCGTATATATTCTTTAGTGTTCTACAGAAACTCTCTCTACCCTCTCTCATCAGGCCAAGTGCTCCTTCAGGGTCAATGCTTTTTACCTTAAAACTAGAGAAGTCCCAGTTTGTCAAAAAAACAACTGGATTTTCCTTCAATATATCTCATGTCCCCAGGTCTTTTACTCTGTAGGACAGGAATCCTGGAATATGGTTTAGATTGGTGCATATTCTGATTCTACCTATATGATGCAGATATGGGTGGTAGAACTACATTTTTCAATTGATATAAATACCCAAGTGAATTAGACAGTGCCTCATGCCTGAAAAGATTTATGTAGAATAACATTTTACTTGGGGTGAAAACATCCCTATTTACCCTAAAATTATATGTATTTCTGTGATTTATTTCAGTAATTGAAAAGTAAAGAAAGTAGTATGATGTGTTTTATAAGTGATGTGTGATAAGTATTTTTATAATTGAATATTCTCGTATTTTTTTCCATGCTTAAAAAAGTTTCTATAATCTTCCCTCCCTTCTTCCAAGTATAGCATCTGTTGCATGCTATATAAAGTTGCTTTTCAAAGTTAAAAAGATTGCAAATATGAATTAGAAAACATAACACAAAAAAATTACCTCAGAATGAATGCTGCAAACACACTGAGGCATAATTGGAAGAAAGCTGGAGGTAGAATCAGGAGACACTTAAGTTTATTTCCAGGTCTGACATATCACTTTGTGACTATAGGTAAGTCATTTAACCCCTCCGAACCTGGATTCTATCCTTCATAAAAATGGACTAGTAGATTGACATGGTCAGACTTGTACATTTGGAAGATTGTTTTGGCAGCTATCTAAATAATGGATGACAGAGGAGAAAAACTGTTAAATGGGAAGATCTGTTGGGATCAAATCATGTGGATATGACTTAGGCTGATGCCACTCTGAATAGTAAAGGGGAGGCAAAGGAGAATGAATGAATATAGAAACAGAACTGACAAAAATTGGAGGTTGATTGGATGGTGGGGGATGAGGTGAAAGGGAAGTTCAGTTCTAAGATTTCAAATCTGGGTGATTGCGAAGATGGCAGTACCCTCTGAAGGAATAGGAAAGTTTGGAGGAGGGACAGGTTTGGGAGGAGAGTGGGAGATGAGAATTTCTGTCATGAATTTGTCGAACTTGAAGTTTCTTGGTACATTTCTTAGAACTAAGATTATTGGCAAACAGAGCCAGATATAAGATTGGAGCCTAGAGAAAGGATTAAATGTATAAATTTGGTAGTCTGTAATAGAGGTAATATTTGTAGATCAGGTCAGCAAAGGAGAGCATATAGAAAGAAGAGGACCAATGAAAGATAGTTTGGGGATAACTACGTTTTCAGAAGCAGGAGGACAGTGAACCATTAAAGTAGACTGAGAAGGATCTGTCAGACAGGTAGAAGGAAAACCACAAGGGAATTTTATCCTAGAGGACAAAGAAGGAGAAACTCTCAAGAATAATAAGTAATCAACTGTTTCAAATGCCAAAGAAAGGTCAGGGAGGATCAGGACTGAGAGAAACAAGCTGCATTTGGTTGCAAAGTAACGATCTTTTAAGCAAAATCAATGTGTCATATGGACCAAATTATATAGTTTGCACATTAACATTTTGCTATATTGTTTTTATTTATATTTTACAGAAGGCTTTTGTTTTTAATGTCATATTTACTTCTGAATATATCCCTTCCTCTACCAGTGTGCCTCTGCTTTGAATGGATAATAATAAAAAATAAAGTCAACTTAACAAAACCAGCCATCTGATAATATGTGAATTATTCCATGGAGAGCTCGTAGTTTCCCATGTCTGCAATTAAGAGAGGGAAGTAACATTTCTGAACTCTTCTTAAGGCTAAGATTATTCATTTTAATTGCAGTTTAATTCCATTATTGTTTTCATTTAGATAATAATAATTAATAAATAAATAATCTCATTTGAGTCTCACAACACTGCAGAGAAGGTGCTGTCTATTATTATCCCCATTTTACAGATGAAGAAACTGAGGCAAACATAGGTTAAATAACTTGCCCAAAGTTACACAACTAGTATCTAAGGCCAGATTCATCATTACGTATGTAGTTTTCCTGATTCTGCTTACAGTGCTGTTGGTATCTGTTCGTAATAAGCCTTCCCATCTTTCTCTGAGTTCTTTATAGTTGTTACTCTGACGCTACTTTTTTCCAGTTCTTTGCTGCCACGAAAAGTCTTGCTATGAATATTTTGGTATATATAGGACCCCTTTGTCTATTTTTTGCATCCTTGATGTCCCTGTGGAATATTGAGATCTCTGGGTCAAAGAGACATTTCAGAATGGTTGGATCACTTCACAGTCCACCAATATTGTATTAGTGTGCCTATCTTCTTGTAGCCCCTCTTACAGAGACTTCCCCGCCCCCCATCTTTCACCTTCTTTGTTAAACTATAGGTATAGAACAAAACTTCACAATTTTAAAAAATGTATGTTGTTGTCCTTTGTTTTTGCATCCGCTGTATTTCCTAACATATCCCTCCCCTTTCTTTGAGATAATTGTCTCATAGCAAAGAATGAAAAAAGAAAGAATTCAGCCAAAACTAACCAGATTTAAAAAATCTATCACGTCTAATGTTCCACCCCTCTATTTTCCCACCTTTGCAAAGAAGAATGGGGAGATGCCTCTTCAAATCTATTCTTTGGGGCTAAGGTTGGTTGTTATGTGCATAGCATTCAGTTTTAAGGCATGCTTTTCAAAAATTGTTACTGTCCTTCACATTTACATTATTGTAGTTTGGTTTTTGCTTACATTGAATGCTATGGAATTGCAAATCAACTTTTATTTTCCCTAGGTGTCCTATTTCCCTACTGTACTTCAAAGTTATAGATTCTTGTAGCAAATCTAGTTGGTTTTTCTCCTAGATTCTTCCCCACAAGCATACTTGACATACACATGCTCCTTATTTCTGAAGGAAAGGAAATGAGTTCTCCCTTCCCTTCCTTCCTTTTTCTTCCTCATAGGGTGCTAGAAACAGAAATGTATTTATTGAATTTTAAGTTTTGACATCCCTAAAAAGAGGCAATTGTTAGTGAGATATGCTGACCTTAGGTTTCTCTCCCCCTCCCTGCAAAAAATTCTCTTAATAGATACTGCATACTAATAATATTTTGTGCTTTAAGATGAGACACATGGATTACGATTGTCTATTGGGTTATCCCCAGGATTTTGTGTCATCCTAGGTTTCCCTGTTTCATGCCACCCAATGTTCCCATTTGGGGTTCTTCCTCAAACTATAGCTTTAGAAATAGATAATGATCACTTTCTGCTTCTGCAGCAGCATACTACTTAGCAATTTTGCCTCCTAATAAAGATCATTTTCTCCTCTTCAATCCCCATCTCCAGCCCTTTTTAATAGTCCACTGTATACAGATCATATAATCTAGTTTAATGTCTCCTCATCCTGAGGTCCTTTTTCAGAAGAATTATTTTATCTAAAGATGAAACCATTTTTCCTATCTCTAGAAAGCACCATCCTCCTTAATGACCAGATTTAGGTCTTAGTAAAATTCCTCTATGAGAAGGTGCCACTAAAGTACCTCATGTTAATTGTATTGACACTCCCTACCACTACTTTGGTCTAGGATTTGTCAGTGGTTTCATTATATGCAACATTTTTCTGGGCTATAAAACTATTCTTCAGAATTGTTTCTGAGGCAAAGGACACACGTTGGACATGGACTTTTTTTTCCTCTCTCTCATAAATATTATGGATCTAATACATTTGAATAAAACTTTATAATAAAGTACATTCAAGAGTCCAGATTTTTTTATTTACCTTGAATCACATAAGACTGATTCATATTATTTTGTTGAACATTAATGTAACTATTCCTAATTTCCAGCTGCGTGCTGGACAGCTCTATCTGGATATCCCAGAAACCTGTTAAGCACAAATGGACCTATCATTTTTTTTCCTACAATATCTACTCCTCTGTCAGTTTCCAGCTTGTTGACACTACCATTTTCTTAGTCACTTAAGTTTATAAACTCATCTTTTACTCTGAGTCATCTTTAGTTCTGGATATTTAAGGTTTTCCAACTTTCCTTTCCAGCACTATTTTTCCCATTGTCCCATTCATATGCCAGCCATACTGGACTACTAGATGGTCCCAGATTTCAGCCTGCCCTTCCCCTGCCTCCATACACTTATGTAACCTATCCTCCATGCTTGGAACAAACTCCTCTCCTTTATCTGCCTTTTGAAGCTGTTTTCTTGCTTCACGAGACCTAACTTAGTTGTCATTTTTCCAGTCCTTGACCTCTTTCCCTTCCCTCTCTCTTTCTCCAAAAGTGATTTTTTTTTTAATTCTTAGATTTCTTGCACTTATCCTAACATTCTGAATATTTCCTTTTCCATTTTCACATTTTTCATTGTATCATTTGTATTTGTAACCTTTAGAGAGTGATTGTAAGGTTTGGGTGAAAAAACATAACAGACCCAACCCTTGAGAACTATAACTTAGGTCATTTGTAAATCACATCCTGGTTTTGACCTTAAAGCGAATCACCCAGCTTGATCCCCACTTTTTCAATGAACTTTGTTCTGAAGAATTTGGGGGGAAATCCATCCTCAGAAGACCACAGTTTGTAACTAGAGATCCTTTTTAAAAGGAAGCCCTGGAAGGAGGTCCATAAAAGATTTGAATGACAGCATCTTTGCTGTATCTATCTGGCCTCCAAAAGGTGACCACTTTGGTGGGGAAAAACTTTCATTTAGCTATGTAGAAGTCCTGGCATGTTTGTAAATAAGTTTTTGTTTTTCTGAAAGACCTATAATTTCATTTGGTATAAAGAATTCTCAATAAGTAAACTCTGAATGCTTCAAAACCCTTCGTACCTGTTCTTCAGTGTATAGTTTGATAGTTGCTTGGGACACAGAAATTAAGTGACTTCCCTAGGATCATGGCAGAAGCTGGAACTGAATCCTTTTCTTCCTCCTGACTCCAAGGCTGTCTCTTGCCACTTAACTGCCTCTTTATCCACTACACCATGCTACCTTTTTGTAAACCATAAGCAAGTAAATAAAATCTCACATTACTGTACAATCACAGCTCAGGTAAAGAATAAATATATCCAGGATGCCCTAAAAGTCTTGGTGCAGTTTTAAGGTAATAAAGCTTAATAATTTTAACCTTTTTAAGCTTAAAACTACACCAAGACTTTTTGAGACACCCTGTATATCTCTGCGAGTTTTTGCATTGAAATAGTTTTCCACTGTCCTTCTACTGTTAGTCATTTCTCAGTTGCGTCCAACTCTTTGTGACCTCATTTGGGGTTTTCTTGGCCCAGATACTAGATTGGTTTGGCATTGCCTTCTCCAGCTTATTTTATAGATGAGAAAACTGAGGCAAATGGGTTAAGTGACTTGCCTAAGATCACACAGCAAGTAAATGTCTGAGGCCAGACTTGAACTCAGAAAGATGAGTTTTCCCAACTTCAGGCCCAGCATATTATCCACTAAGCCACCCAGCTGTTCTCTGTCTTTCTAGCTCAGATAAAATTTAGGAAAGTTATAGAAAAACAGATTGTATATCTATCTACTTTGTAGTTATTTGTGTCCTGCTAGCAGGCAAACAAACTGTAAAGCCTTTTATGTAAATATATGTGTATAATGTAAATATATATACACTGCTTTTTAACTAAACACCAAATCATATTTTGCGGAAGATCATTTGTGAATTTTTCTTTACTAAAGGTTTTGTTTTCATTTAACATGTACATAAAAGGCTCACCTTTCCCAACACTAACAGAATGACTGCTTTAAGTAAATCCTCAGTGATTAGGTAAATATACAGTAACTGATGGGACATAGGAATTGCCTATTTCTCGTTGAGGGTAAAGCTTTTTGATGTATAATATCACTGTATGAAAATTACTAAGTTCCTGACAAAGTTGATGCAAGAAATTTTATTGACATATGAAGTAGTAAAATCTTACTATTTGGGAAGAAAATCCTTTCATTTCAGCGTATCTAAATGTAATATATCAACGTCTTGATAGGATATTTTGCCTTGTTCTTGTTTATGGGTTTTTGGATTGCGGGGGGGGGGGGGAGGGCACGGTTCATGAATGAGTCTTTGCTTTTTTCCATTTATTTCTTATTTTGAAAGGAAATTACCATAATTAATATTACCTTGAAATTCAGGGGGAAACCATGAGCCCTGTTATCCACTTGTGCTGAGAGCAGACTTCTTGTCCTAAGCTCTTACTGCCTCACCTACAAATCCTATTAAAAAAATTTTTCAAAGATACTTAATCATTCTCTTCTCTTTTCAGTGTGTCCTAGCTCATGTGGAAAGCGGGCCTGCACGGACCAGAATCAGTGCTGCCACCCAGAGTGCTTAGGAAGCTGTAGTGCACCAGACAATGACACAGCCTGTGTGGCCTGCCGCCATTACTACTATGGAGGCACTTGTGTGCCTACCTGCCCTCCTAACACTTACAAGTTTGAGGGTTGGCGTTGTGTCGACAGAGATTTCTGTGCCAGCGTCCACAGTGCTGAGGCCAACGAATATGAAAAGTTTGTGATCCACAATGATGAGTGCATGCAGGAATGTCCCTCTGGGTTCATACGGAATGGGAGCCAAAGGTAAGTCATAGCATGTAGAAACAAGGTGTGCCAGCAGGCAATCAGAAGCCCTTATGCATTCAGTTGTTGGACCAAATTTTTTCCCATAGTTCTCTTTATTTCTATAATATTTCTTTGGGAAAGAGTGGGGGAATGTTCTTCAAGTCAAGTCAACAGGCATTTATTAGGCACTTACTGTATATGCTAACGAGTCACTGCCCTCAAGGATCTTACATTCTTTTGAGGCAAGACAAAAACAAGAGACAGGTGAAAAGACTAGGAGGAAACGAAGGTTGATTGACCTGAGTCCTTCCCTGAAATGGGAGGAACTCACTAATGGGAGAAGGTGACTGGCATAATGGAGGTACAGTGGATCCTGTAGGAGAGACGGGAGCTGAGGCGTTATGGTGTTAACATCCTTTATTAAGCACCTGTTATGTACCAGCCATTGTGCTGAGTGCTAGCTTTCAGGTTGGAATTTTAGAGGACTTTGCTTGTTCCATTTCCCATGCCTTAAAAAAAGGACTTCCCCGTCACTGCCATTGCCATAGATTTCCATATAAAACCAGAAGAGCTGCAGTAAGGTTTAGCTGGATTACTTTTAACATAAAAATGTTTTAACATTTGGACTGTTTCTCATGTTTTTAGTGTGTCTCTGTGTTCTGAGCAGTGTGTTGTCTTAAGCAAATGATTGTTTAGTTAAACCAGACAGAGTAATTCTATTTAATTTTATAATTATGTGTGGAAGAGTGATGCCTTTAGCATTACGACCCAGGTAAGCCACTGTGTTCAATGGAACAGCAGAATGTAAAATAATGTCAATAGAGGATTTTTAGGTTTATTTGCAATATAATTAAATAAAAGCATTTTCAGTTTTCCAGGAATAGTGGTTTCCTGAAAACTACACCATAATGTGAATCATTGTAAAGCAGATCATACTTTCTATAGAAACAATGTTTTAATTGAGAATTACGTTCTTAACTAGGACATGGCATCAAATAAATTGGAGTTACATCCAAAAACATTTCTTACAAAGCAAAGGCACAGCAGCTGTAAATTAGTAAAGAGCAAATTGATGGCAGATATTAAATTATAACTATCAAGAGACAAAATCTTGTTTCATATGCTATGAAATGAGCATTAATGCAAAGGATAGGATAATTATATAGGAAAGTTAAAAGGAATACTTTTTTCCTCTTTGGGTTTTTTGTGACTCTGCTCTGTTTTTCCTCTCCTACCTGTCTGATTGTTCATTTCAATCTCCTTTGCTGGATTATCTTTTATATCATGACTTCTAATTGTAGTTATATGACAAGGCTATGTCTTAGGCACTCTTTTCTCTCTCTGCAACTTGTTGACTCCATTAGCTCTTGTGGTGGGGGAATGAGGTATCTCTATGCGGATGACTCTCAGATCTGTATGTCTAGTTCTAATCCACAGCTCTAATTCCACATTGCCAGTGCCCATTGGACATTTCAGATTGAATGCCATCTCAAATTCATCATGCGCAAAACATAATATTTTCTCTCTCTTCATCGCTAACCCCATCCATATTGTCAACGTCAATTCCTTTCACTCAAGATTACTTACAAATCTTGTCCTTTCTGCACGTATCACAAATCTTGGATCTATACCTTTCTTTCAATTTAGCTCCTAGTTCAAGTCCTCATCATTTCTTACCAGGTGTGTTGAAGGCATTTCTCCCTGCCTCAAGTCTCTCCCCATTCCATTCAGTCAACACAGCTGCCATAGTGACTTTTCTAAAATACAGGTATGACCGTGTCACTCCCTTATTCAGAAAACTCTAGTGGTTTCTTTTGGATCAAAATACCCTTCTCTGTTTGGCATTTAAAGTCCTTTACAACCTGGACTCATCCTTCATTTCCTGCTTTATTACACATCACTCCTCTTCATTCACACTGCAAGTCAACTATTGTAGCCTATGTACTATTTTGGACATAGTGTGCTCTATCTCCTCTGTATCTTTGCACTAGCTCCCTATGGTCCTACTCACCCACCCTTAGACTTGGAATACTTTCCTTTCTCATCTCTGCCTCTTAAAATCTGGCTTTCTTTAAACTTCAGCTCAAGTGACATTTTCTGTCAGACCTCTTGGCTGCTAATATCTTTGCATCTAAGGATACCATATACTACTCTTTATATGTCTTGAATGACCCACATATGTGCATGTTATCTCTCCTGTTGGAATGTAAGCTCCTTGAGAGGGATTGTTTTTGCTTTGATGTCTATGTCCCCAGCCTAGCATACAGCAGGGGCTTAGTAAATATTTGATATATTGGAGGATTATACCAGCTTTCCCCTCTAACTGAAATAAATGGTCTCTTTACCTGTGACTCTTAGCTCCCTATTTTCCTTTCAGGCTCATTTCCCACCCTCCTATTTATAATGAATTTGTTTTTAGCGTGCGTGCGTGCGTGCGTGTGTGTGTGGTGTATATTTTCACCAAGTTCTGCTTTTGTCTTTATATTCCCATCATCGAGCACAGTACCTATCTTGTAAAAAAAAAAAAAGACACTTAATGCTTGTTGATTGATTGATTAATTGATTGACGAAAAGGGAGGAGGAATCTCATTTTCTCTTTCCCTGATGTCTCCTTGTGGTTCTACACTTACTAACCATTTGGCAGGAATATTTGTGATCTCTTACTGGTGCAGAAGGTCTACATTTTCATTGGCTATCCCAGGACTGCATTATCCTGGCTCATCTGGTCAGCCATTGGGTATTTATTAGGCTCTTGCTGTGTGTTGGTCACTGAGGATACAAAAACATGTCCCTGACCTCATGAGATTCACATTCTAATGGGCCAGCCAACATACAAAGAATTGTATGCAAAAGTTATATGGAAAAATGAAAGAAAAATGTTGAATTATAAAAACATTATTCAATGGATAGGCTATTTATAACCTATACCTGTGCCTTTGCTTTAATTATTGTAACAAATAATAATAGTGATGATGATAATAACTAGCATTTGTATATCCTTGTAAGATTTGCAAAGGACTTTACGTAAGTTAATATATTTGATACTCACAAAAGCCTGGAGATAGGTGCTATTATTATAATACCCATTTTTTCAGATGGGGAAACTGAGGCACAGTGTGCTAAAGTGACTCAATCAGAATACAAAGTTAGCAAGTATCTAAACCAGGATTAGAACTCACATCTTTCTGATTCCAAATTCAGCGTTCAATGTACGGTGCTACCTAATTGCACATTATGTAATAAGATTCTAGGAAAATTTTAGTTAATGAAAAGAGTTTCAATTTATAGTGTTGCTTGCCTATATCATTTAATTAGGTTAGTTTTGGAAATAATTTAAATGCATTAATATAGAAAACTCTCCTATTTATTATTCTATAATATACACATGCTTTAAGAATCTAGACTTTATTTTATCTGGAAATAGGCACTGTTCTTTTATATCTTAGTATCAACTATGGAAATTCAAAGGTCTTCGCAGGGTCTCCATCAATGTAATTTTGCCCTCATTTCATGGAAGTAATGTTCCTATTCAGTTCAGCATTTTAGTGCCTTCTGTTTAACAAGCTCATTGTCTGGGTGCTAGGAAAACAAGAAATAAATGTGAAGATGACGATAATTATTTTACATAGCTATGACTTGGATGTTGTGAGTTTATAGTGGGAAAAAACAACATATTGCTATCGGTGCAAAGATGAAGTCCAAAAAAATGCTTCGAGTAACTGGAAGAGGGAGAAATCAATTTCTGCTGATAAAAAAATTTAGAGGCTTCATAGAGACAGTGGGACCCTAGGTACGCACTGAAGTAAAAAAGATACTTCAAAAGCTGGAGTTAGGAGAGAATCTACCATAGGTATGGGAGATGATGTGAACAAAGAAATGGAAATAGGTCTGCAGTAAACTCATACTGATGAAATCATTGTTTGGTAGAATATATTATACACAAAAGAAGGTGGTAGCCCTAATGAGGAAAGCAGCCCAAATATGCATTTTATGGTTTTAACGTTGCTAACCTGACCAGAGTCTTCGACATTAAGAGATATTGTCATTTGCACACTATGATGCGATTAGTAAAATGGCCAAGTTGAGTACACTTTCTAGAAAAGTTGAGGTGAGATTGTAAAGGACCTTGAAACCCAAGATCAGGAGTTTATAGTTTATTCAGTAAGCAGTGGAGAACCACTTAAGGTTTTTGGTATAGGAAGAATTAAGTAGAGAAACACTAGAGAGTAGTTAGAAAACTACCTGGGCAATGGTATGAAGAATGGATTGGATGGGGAGAGAGAGGACAGAACATAATAATAGCTAATATTTATATAATTCTTAATCTGTATCAAGTACTTGCCTTATCTCATTTGATCCTCACAGTAACCCTGGGAGGTGGGTGCTATTAAGTGTCTGAGCTCAGACTTGAACATAGATCTTTCTGATTCTGGACCTGGTACTCTATGCAGTGCACCATCTAGCTGTCTCTACAATGAAGACAAGAAAGTAATTTAGGATATAATAGAAAATTCTGCTCTGGAGTTAACAGGGGACAGAAATGTCAAAGATGGCACTGAATTGACAAAAGTGTGTGCCTTAAAGGATGAAGGTATCATAAACAGAAATAGAAAGGTGAGGGGGTCCACCTAATGGGTTTATAGGGAGAGGGGACACATTCAGTTTTGAATATGTTTAATTTGCGATATTAATTGGGCATATTGGTGGAAACAGAAGGCTAGAACTCTGGTAAGAAAGTAGCTGTTGTTCTCTCTCTCTCTCTCTCTCTCTCTCTGTCTCCCCCCCTTTTCTTCTCCCCTTCTCCCCTCTCTCCCATCTTTCTTCTCCTCTCTCTCTTCTCTCCTCTCTCCTTTCTCCCCTCTCTTCCTGTCTTTCTTTCCCTCCCTCTCCTTCCATCTCCCTCCCTCTCTTCCCCCCTCCCTCCTTATCTCCCTTGCCCCCTTTCTCTTCCTTTCCTCTCTCCATACATATACATACACACACATCTGTGTATACCCAGATATGTGTGTATGTGTATAATATATAATATATATGCATATATATTATATATACATATATATGATACCTCTCAGTTTAAAAATATGTATGTATAATTATCTTTATAGAGGTGGTAACTGGATCTACAGCATGAATGATATGAACAAGTATGAGAGAAACAAGAAAAAAGGCAAAGGACGGAACCTTGATGGGTACCATTGTTTAAGAGGTAGAAAGAGAATAAATGGTTAGCAACAGTAAAAATGACAACAGCAAACAGAAAAGGAGTTGTCAGAGAAACAGGAGGAAATCCATGAGAGGAGTGTCGTGGAAGCCAAGAACGTTGTCATTCTTCACTTACTTATTTTATTACTCCAATAACTCCTGTGGTCCTAAATTTCTTAGTGATTTTCAATCTGTTATCTGACAGCATTGGAAATAGGACCCCACTACTGATTAATGAAGACCTTTCTTTTATGGTGAACAAAGATAACTGTCATATCAATTTATAAGTTTCTACAAACTCTTCAGGATACAAGACACAGTTTAATTGTGCTTTCACAAATAGATGGAGGCCTGTATATGCCAATCTGCCATCTTTATCACCCCAAAAATAAAACAAAAACAATGCCTCTTAGAATTCCTTTACATAGTTTTACTAGGACGCTAATTGTAGAAGCATATATTTTATTAAGAACATCAGAGTAATTGGGTTCATTCTTCCATCATCATCGTTTGTTTGCCTTGCTGTTTTTCACAAACAGAAGAGCACTGTTATTCAGAGAACAGGTTCTCTTCTCATCACTGACGTTTTTCCTTCTTATGAAGTTATTTCTTTTGGGTTGAACCAATCAGTGTCCATAGTTACTATGCCATGACATGTGCCTCAAGGATGCATCGCTTTGTTGACTGGATTCTAGTAACGTCCTTTGCTAATTTGCTTAACCTTCTGCTCTCCTTTTTAAAATTTGAATAGTTTATCCAGCACAAGCCTAGGAGTAGGATTCACTCGTATTGCTGTATTTATTTTTTGTTACATGTGAATAAAAACAGTATATTTACTTTTTTTCATTTGAAAAAATTACAGAATTTTTCATGTTTTGGTTGATTGTTTCCTTATGACAGTATGTACTGCAGCCCCTGTGAAGGTCCTTGTCCTAAAGTCTGTGAGGGAGAGAAGAAGACGAAGACAATTGATTCTGTAACTTCAGCACAAATGCTGCAGGGATGCACTGTTTTCAAAGGCAATTTGCTTATTAATATCCGGCGAGGCAGTAAGTAATGCATTTCTCCTAAAATAATATCTTTGAACAAACTGGTTGTTTTATTTGGGTTTGTTTTTGTTACCTTTTCCATATGTTTCAGTGAAAATATAGCCCTGGAATCCTTGTCAATTAAACCTCTCTCCTTTGCTTTTCTCTCTCTTGAGTGTTGAGAGATTCAGCAAAACTTCACAATCCCCTTAATTGAGGTGTTGTTAAATACGTAAGTAGATCAGGTATTTAGCCTTTGGCACAGTTTTTCTTCTGCAAGGGAATACTGAAAATCTCACAGTACTCATCATTAATGTGAGAGTCACGTCCTGTACAGTGAGTGCATGTCCTAACATACAAAATAAAACCTAAATGGGATGTGTCAGAACTGTGACTCATCAGATGGGAAAATTCCAGCCAATACTGAGCTCCAAAACCTTTGTTTTGTTTTAAGTACAAAGGATTTTTTTTAATGCCTAGTTATCTTAGAAGGGTGGGAGAGAGGTTGAACTATTACCTGCCTCAAGGGTTGAAGATCACAAAATATATTTGAGAACCAAAAAATAGCTAGATGTCTCTTTTCATTTTTAAGAGATGGTTTCTTAGAAATCTAAACATTTTAGAGCTGGAAAGAAACATTTGAACTTATAGACTAAACCCTCACTTTCTCACTACAAAAGTACTACAACTTATATAAGAGATAAATCCCTAAACATTTCATGTAAGTTGATCTTTTTTTTGGCAAATCAGATCATTTTCTCATTGATTTTTATAATTCAGAGATATTTTGCTTTCATTTTTGATGGTCTCTAACAGAAGATTCAAACACATTAGATTTAACTTCTTTGTCCCTGAGACACATGGTCAATTAGTCAATATTCCAAAAATAAAAGACAAACACGCTGAGCTTGTGGTTTAAAGAAATTCTCTTGTGAATCCTTTTGTAGGACAGAGAAGCTTTTTGTTGAATAAAAGTCACTTATCTCTTTTGTGAAATTGTATTTTCCTTTTGAATGTTTTTTAAAGGCATACATTTGGCATTTGTGGATGATTGGAGAATTTTTATAAACTTTTTGGTATTCACTGCCTTTCTCTCCATAGATAGAAAGGAAGTGACTAAGACTGTCCTTGCATGTTTCACCATATGATCTTCATTTCCTTCTTTCTAGAAGATTTGCTTTATCCTCTGATCCTGTGATTTTTTTTGCCTTTCTCCTAAACATCCTCATAGCACATTCTTAACCAAAGTATTTGAGCCACATTCGAGAAACACTTAGCTCAAACCTGTGAGTTCATTGATATAATGAGGAAACTCCCTCAACCAATGCAAATATGTGCCTGCTCTGCAATTTGTAGTCTGAAAGAGTAGTCTGGGAACCCCAAGAGAATAAAGGACTTACCCATGGTCATACAGCCAACACACCAGAGATAGGACCAGAACCCACTTCTTCCTGGCATGGAGACAGGACTCATTCTTCACTGATAGGCCATGATGCCCATTATTTTAAATATAAAATATTTAATTGTTCAAAACATCCATGATTTCACTGCTGTGGGTACTCCCTCCACAAAGCAGTTCACAACTCCTCCGCAACTCAGTAGACAGTATTCACGAGGAGCTGTGGCTAAAAAAATTCATCATTCTGGTGATGAGCCAAATATAAGAAATTAATTAGATCATTTTAAGAGGGTGTGAAAATTTCCCAAAAAGGAGTTTCCCAGACAGTTGCTGACTATGTTGAAATTGGTGGTTGTGAGAGTTATCTCATGCTTAAAATTCAGTCTTGGTTATTAGCACAATGGCAGGTAAAACCTGACTTCATCACCCGCATGGTTTTTCTGCCAGGAAGCCCCTGGATAGGCACCAAAAAACTATCAAATTTTGTATAAATTAAAGTCTGAGCCATCATAACTCTTGGAAATGAGTACTACCTTTTTATTTTTAGCATTTTCAAATAAAATCAAATATTCACTGGTTGACTCCCATTCTTAGGGCCCATAAAAAGAAACCAGATTTATCCATGTTGTCTGGTTATCTTATATGTTGACCTCAAGACTTGGGGGTGGGGAAGACAATGCTGTATTTTAGCAGAGCAGGTTGAAATCCATTCACCACATTTGTGGTTGTAAGTAATTGATATGTGGATGGTGCTGTCTATTTCAGCATTATCAAACTCAGAACTCCACCTCGCTCAGAACAGAGACATCACACCTATCGATCCAACCACACGTTCTGTCATTGTTAGGCCTTGTCCAAAAATGGAAATTGAAACAAATCAGGAAAAAAGTTGTTCCTCAAAGGAGCACACATCATACCCTCCCTAAGACCACTTCTGTGTCATTCTTTGTATTTTTGTTTTAAAGTGGGGAGCCTATCAACCTTTTACTGTGTCTTGGTAAATGAGACCATCTTCCTTTCCCAATTTAGATAACATAGCTTCTGAGCTGGAGAATTTCATGGGTCTTATTGAGACTGTTACTGGATATGTGAAGATTCGCCACTCACATGCCTTAGTCTCTCTGTCTTTCTTGAAAAACCTGCGAAACATTCTAGGAGAAGAACAACTTGAAGGGTAAGTAGGCTAAATTTCTTGGGTTGCTGTTCTGACTGAAAAGATTTTTCATTTTTTTTGCATTTTGATAGACTTGTTTTGACATTAAGTTTATGTGCTGCAGGGCACCTTTTTTTTCCTTTTGAGAAGAAAAGACACTGAAACAATTCTATGACAATGTCAGACCTCTATCTGCATCTGATAATATTCCAGTGGCCAATTCTATGTGCCCAACATTCTATGCTTATGATTGGCTTCTACTCTTCTGAGAAATGAACATTTTCTCATTCTTTTAACTTTATACCATAACCTCTTAAACAATATTCTTTGGATTTTTCCTTAACTTGTCCTTTTACCCAAATCAGAGATCAGTGAATTAATAATCTGAGGTGAAGTTTAAAGAGCACCTTCTGCAAAGAGAGTTTAATCTATCAGTACTTGAGTAAAAGAAACATTCAGTGAAAATCATCATTTCAATTGTCCTTGTGCTCTCCAGGACAGTGGTTTTTTTTTTTTTTTCCAATTTTAGTTAAATCATGCTGTTTTTGAAAAAAATCATAACAAGGATCTATAGTTTGTATGGATCATTCATTTCATGCTGTTGGAAAGAAATCCAAATTCTCTGAACATATCTGTTGAGGACTATAAAGAATTTGTTGTATGGCTCACATATTGCTTTTTGTATAGTTGCATTGCGTAAGAAGTGTTGCATAAAATAGTTCACAAAGTAGAGTCAGGTTCTTGCTTTGTTAGATACAATATTACTTTTCAGGAATAAGAGTATGTGTGTGTGTGTATCAGCATTCTTCCTTTTAAATAAAGCACTTGCCAGAGTTAACACTTTAGAAGAAACAGAGACTTCTCTAGTAATGAGAGAATTCCTTTTAATGAGAATTTGGGAAAATAGTTTAGGAAAAAGAGGTGGGAGGGTCATGGGAAAGGTTGCTTCTCACTGTTTTAACTGCCCCAACTGGATAAAGTTACGGTATCAGGGTTTCTTCACAACCTCCCTTTTTTTTCTCAGGCTAATCCTTGGTTAGTCTTAAATTCTTAAAATTCCACCAACTGACATAGCTGAAGTTAAAGGGCAATTCCTCACTCTCCCTTTGAAAAGCACACTATCTTCTTCACTGGGAACACTGATTCTTCGGGAAAACTTGTTTCTAATTGCAAAGCCAAGAAGGTTGTCACTTTGCCTAGCACCAGGCAGCCTCAGGTCACTTGGGATGTGACAAGCTGGAAATTCACCAATTAAGTTCTTTAAAAAAATGACATGAAGGTCAGTTTTCTTTGCAAGTAGTAATTGTGCTTCTGGAATCCCATGTATCTATCAGTAAGCATTTTTGGTTTGAAAGACCAGTATTTGTGAAAATTTCCTCCTTCCTCTGAATGGAAATTTTGGAGACTAGAAAGTGGTAGAACAGGAGAAATGAAACAGAGAAGAATTTACTCCATTTAATTGGGAAATTATTACAGCTAAGTTTCTGATTCTTCATTGGCCACCTGTAACATCTGCTGTTGAAAATGACTATTTGAAAGTTCATGAAAATTTTAAATCTTAATTTTTTTCTGTTAGAGGAATTTATATAAATAAATTCCATTTTCACCAATGTATCATATAAACAGACATCATAAAAGAAGAGAGATTATTATAGTGCCAGATAGTATGGGAAGAATTCAGACTCTGTTTTATAGTGGAGTTTATTCATCTTCGGTTCATTTCATTAAAAGACCAATCAGATTTTTATACTCTGCTACAAAAATGGTAGCAGTAAATGCTCTGGGTTGCTCTTTCTGGGATTAACCATAAGTTCTACCTCTTTTTCCTCTCCATCCTCCCCTCCCCTGATCAAGATCACTGATTAGCTACAGTTCATTTGAGTATCTTTGGGTATGCTTAACATATTTTCCTTTTCATTCCTCATTGCAGTGAAACAAGTCTAATCACTCCTAAACTGTGACTCCAAAGCTACAAATTTGCTTCAGGCCCCTCTTCACAGCTGGTATTGCCTGTGTCTTCTTTCAACAAAGTGAATCAGCATTGTACCAATTTGAACACATTGGAATAGCTAAAAATCATAATAATATCAGACATTTCTATAGTGCTTTTAAGACTTCCAGTGCATTTTATATGTGTTATTTCATTTGATCCTTACAGCAACCCTGTGATTTAGAAATCACTATTATCCTCATTTTGTTGCTGAGTTGTTTATTTCAGTTGTTTCTGACTCTTTGTGACCCTGTTTGGGGTTTTCTTGGCAAAGATATTGGATGGTTTGCCTTTTTCTTCTCTAGCTCATTTTACAGATGAGGAAACCGAGGCAAACAAAGTTAAGTAACTCCCCCAGGGTCACATAGTAAATGTCTGAGGCAAAATTTGAACTTAGGAAGATAAGTCTTCCTGACTCCAGGACTGGTAGTCTATCCAATATGCTATCTAACTACCCATCCTCATTTTATAGATGAGGAAAATTAGACTGATAAGGTAAGTAATTTGCCCAGGATAACATAGATAGGAAGTGTTTAAGGCATGATTCAAACTCATACCTTCCTGTCTCCAGATTCAATACTCCATTCACTGTACCACATTAATGACTCTATTTTCCATGCTTTGGCCTGGGAAGGTACAATGTAAGTGTCAAAAGCAAGATAAACAGATAAAATCCAGTTTGTAACATCTTATTAAATAACTTCTTTAAATATTAGTAACATATTTACATAACACTTTAAGGTTTGAAAAATATTTTCCTCACAACAAACATGAAATTGTCCCGATTTTACAAATAAGGAACCTGAGCCTTAGGGGAGGGTAAGTGACTTGTTCCCAGTCACACAACTAGGAACTGGTCAGAGTTGTTCTCTCTCTATATTACTTCAGTTGGTGATCTTATCAGCCCCCATGTAGTTAATTGCCATCTCTGTGCTGCTGGTTACAAAATCAATCATCCTTTCTGCAAACTTCCACTTTCCTATCTCCAATTGCCTTTCAGACATCTTGAACTGGATATCTAATAGATAAACCCAGCATGTCCAAAATGGGACTCATCATCTTTCCCTCCTAAATCTCCCCCTTTCAAATGCTTAAATTACTGTTGAGGGCAACACCATCCCCCCAGTTCCTAAAACTCAAAATGTAGGAGTCATCCTGGACTCCTCACTGTCTCTTACCCCCAAGATCCAATCTGTTGCCAAAACCTATTGATTTCACCTCTGAAACATCACTCTTGAAATTGGCCCCTTCTCTCCTTTGTCACTGCTACCGCTTTGGCACAAGCCTGGACTATCATGATAGTCTACAGTTGGGTCTGCCTGCCTCAAGTCTCACCTTCGCCCTAATCTGTCTTCCATTCAGCCACCAAAGTGATTTTTCTAAAGCACAGGTCAGACCATATCATTCCCTGCCCCCCAAATTAATAAATTCCAGTGGCTCCCTATCACCTCTAAGATAAAATTCAGAATCCTCTGTTTGGAGTTCATCACCCTTCACAAACTAGCCCCCTCCTACCTTTCCAGTCTTCTCACACCTAACTGCCTGTCACATATTCTTCGATCCAATGACATTGACCTACCTATTATTCCATTTACAAAACAAGATGTCTCTTGACTCCGGGCATTTTCTCTGGCTCTCCTAAGTGCCTGGAATGTTCTTCATCTGCCTACTTCCTTCTGTGGCTTCCTTTAAATCCCAACTAAAATCCCATTTCCATGGGAAGCCTTTTGCAGCCTCTCAATTTTAGTGCCTTGCTTCTCTTAATTATTTCCTGTCTTGTATATAACTTACTTATTCATATCTGTTTCCTTGTCTCCTCTGTTAGATCATTAATTCCTCAAGAACAAGACTGTCTTTTGCCTTTTTGTATATCCCTAGCACTTAGCAAAGTTCCTGGCACATTGTAGGTACTTAATGTGTCCTTATTGACTGTGTTCCAGTTTCTTAGTGAGATACAAGTTCTGAAAACTCTATTGTGATCAAGATCATAAGGAATTAAATTAAAATACTGTCTTATTTATTTAGGAGTCCTACATCTGAAATGTAAATA
This sequence comes from Notamacropus eugenii, assembly GCF_028372415.1. Classification (NCBI taxonomy): domain Eukaryota; kingdom Metazoa; phylum Chordata; class Mammalia; order Diprotodontia; family Macropodidae; genus Notamacropus; species Notamacropus eugenii. The sequence goes on from NC_092872.1 coordinate 156,065,638, forward strand.
ATAAACAATTTTTAAAAGAGAGGCAGTGAGGCCTAGAGGGTAGTGACCTTAGAATCCATTCACAGCTGACTGTGCTGTGTGACCCTAGCAAAGTCACTAAACTTTTCTGTGTTTATAAGTTGCAAAGAAGATATGGATCTGTATTAGTAGAACAAGTCTGGTTTTAAAAAAAAATTTTTTTAAGGATTCTGAACAGACCAAACATAACACAAAATCCATGCACAAGAGAACGATACAGACTTTTCTATAGTGGTCGGTGCCTCTAACTGAAGGTGCAGTTATAACTTTTCTGGTCTCAGCCAATCAGAAGTAATAAATTAGAATTGAAGAAGGTAGAGCAATACCTAGAGAAAGACACATTGACAGCAGTAAGAGGGATAGCCTTTCATCAAGGGAGAGGGCAACAACTATAAAAAGATTTAATTAGCTGTAGGAGGAGAAGGAACAAAATTCCCATGCCGAAGTTGCCCACAGTGGTCCTCAAAGCATCAGGGTGTACCTGGAACTCATTTGTACTCAGGTGAACAAGTGACCAATTTTGCCTTTTCTCCAGTAAAATAACCTGTTTTCTTGAAATTGAGTAGATTTTATTTAGCAAGTTTAGATGATCCAGTCTTCTCCCAGGAATTATAAAGCAGGTGAGAGTTTAGAAAGCATAGTAGTCTAGCACTATTTAGTGTAGGGCAAAGTCTCATATGTGTACAGTAATAAAACAGTACAGTTATTTATATAGGTAAGCAATGACCATAATAATCAATAATAATATTGACTGATGTAATCAAAATAATCAAATGAAAAGGCCATGCCCAGTTTCAAAACAAAATTAAAATATATTCTATTTACTTTAAGAAGTCAGGAAAATATCTGATAACTTTTAGAAAGATTTGCATTAAAACAACTCAAGAAAAGTTTTATCACTTAGGAGTTAGCTTTAGTTGTCTGTCCATTTGTATAGAACAGTAAGGTAAAAAGATGACTAGGTTTGGAGTCAGAGGACCTGAGTTCACATTCTACCTGTGTAACTTTAATGGGCTGTGGTACCATCATCTCCAGTCTGAAGGGGAGTAAGGGGCAATCCTTAGATAATTTAAGGACCCTTCTATTTGTATGTGTTGTTAAAGATCAACTCATTCTTTGAGGATCCCAAACAAACTAGTCTGTATAGTAGTGAAATCTTAAATTATTTGGTGCCCTTATTTTGTATATCCAGGAGGTTAAATAGAGGGCTATGAAGACTCAACAAGTTTACTTTGGTTTAATCTGAAAACTTAAACTAGTTAGTATACTCTGATATCTACCAATTTAGAGTAATTAAGTACCTAGCAATTGGTCCCAGGTTAGTACCCCTAATACTGTAGCTCAGTCTTTGAACAATCCACCTTCTTGCTCCCCTAGAAATGTTAATGGTATGCTAGAATACAGATCTACTGGTAGAAGACCTACTGAAAGGACTGTTCCAATCCTGCCCATTTTTGCCTTCTGCTTCTAATTTTCATCTCTGCATGCAGTGGAGGCAAGGCAGTAGCTAAGCTTTTGATAAGTAGTTAAGCAGATATAGAAAGTGAGTTTCTTTTGAGGCTTTATTGAGACTCATAAAAGTCAAGAGATACCTTTGCTTAGGATATCTAAGACTTCCTTAATGTAACAGCACTACCTTCTTTGGACAATGACCTTTTGTGACATAGAATGGTAATCATCAAATATACTTAATGTATCACAGAATCACAAAATTAGAAAATCATTGAATCATAGATCTAAAAGTGAAAGGGATTTCTCAAAGATCATCTTGTCTAACACCTCATTTTGCAAATGAGGAAACCAAGGCCCAGAGAGATCACATGACTTCTCCAATATCACATGGGTAATAAGTGATAGAGCCTGAATTCTAGCTTGGGACCATGATGTCAATTCAAAACAAGGACTTTGCTCTTCCTAGTATACCATATCACCTTTCAGCCCTTATCCAAACAAGAATCCCCTCTACAGCATATATAAAAAAACTTGGCCAATCCTTATTTTGGAAACCCAATTTCCAAACTTTCAAATAGCTCTAATTAATAGGGAAGTGGCATTGTTACTATTGCTGTTTGACTCAAGGTTAAATTTGTCTTTTTCAAACTTGTAACCACTGTTCCTTATTCCGTGCACTCCGGTTAATTACTTCCCCACCCTTAGTTCCTTTGTATGGTATGGTGTGATAGGTTCAACATCCTAACCCCTACACCAATGCAAGAGAAGAAATTTTTTCTTAAAATGTATTGAAATCATCATTGAGACTTTATTGGCTCAAGCTGTCCACATCACTTCTTGGTCATTTGAGTACAAAATAATCAGAATGAGTGAGCTCCAAGCACATGCTGTTGCTTCACGAACCACTGTGAGCAACTCAAGGGAATTTCATTCACTGTCCTTCTATCACTAATTAAATCTCCCTTTGTTTACTACTGAATGGCATCTTGTTTTGATCCAATATTGAATATAAACTACCAGAGAATTGACCTGAGTCAAGCCCAGCCCAGAACATCTGATTGTGAGCAGTGGTGTCAAACATGCAGTAACTACAAAACTCTCGAAAGCACTACCTGAGTCAAATTAAAATGTAATTAGGAAATGTTTAATAAATAAAGAAAAATATAATACAACATAATGTTAATTTGTAGTTTTCCAAGTTGATATGGAACCTATGGAAATCATTTCTATTTGAGTTTGGTATCAGTAGTTTTGAGAATTCCTCATTATCCTGCCTGCTTATGTCTAGCTATTAATGTTCTTCTTAAAACTGAACTGAACTGAACACTGAAAGTGTCTAATCAAGGGGAGAGTACATGATCCCTTGCTTAATGCTGGATACTCTGCTTATCTCATGCAACCCAAGACCACATGTTTGTTATTGGCTTATCACACCACTGACATTGACCTTGCTAAATTAAACTAAAACTCTTAGGTCTTCAGAAAAATGATGACCTCACTGTTCCTCTCCCCATCCCTCTCAATTTATAGTAAAGAGGTTGATTTCTTGAATATCAAATATAAATGTCTATGTTGTGGGGAAAGAAGTTAGGGAGATATAGACTTGTGATTATTAGTGTCATCAACTCTTTCTACCAATGCAGATCTTCAACTGAGAGTCTTACTTCAATAGGAATATTGACAAATTAAATTACTTGCCCAGCATAATATATCCATGTGTATCTGAGACAGGATTTAAATATAAGCCTTCTTAACTCTGAGGCATTATGTTCTGCAAACCACATCATAGCAGTTGTTTCATCCGATCCTCTCAACAACTCCAGAAAGTAGTTAACATCAGTATCATTATCCTGATTTTAGGAAAGAGCAAACAGAGATTCAGATTAAATGCCTAGCAGAAATTTGACATATTAGGTCATAGAGTCCATTAGTTTGTAAATTCCTTGAGGTTAAGGATTGTTTCATCCTTTCTACTAGCCTCCCTGGCATGTTGCGCAGTGCCTGGCAAATGGAAGGTATTTAATAAATACTTATTGATTGAATGATTAATCTAAAACTCAAGTCTTTTGTCTCCAAATCCAGTGCTCTTTCTACCATATATACAAAATGTTCTACAGACCTTAAAGTGATAAATGAAAGTTTTTCTTATGAATCCATTAAAATGTCATCATTCTAATCACACAAAAAGAGATTCATGTGCAAATAGTTGGATCATCATAAATTGGCAAACGGAAACTTACCCAAATGACAAGTATCCAAGTATTGGGTTTCCTCATTGGGCAAGGCTTTGACCACTGAAGAAGTGAAGATTCTTCTGAGTTTCAGGTCACCTCTGGTGTGCTGTGTTTTGTTGCCCCCTAGGGCCAGTTCTGAAGAGCCAACCAATTTTTTTTTTCCTCTAGTAAAGTGACCTGTTTTCTTGCATTTGGGTAGGTTCTATCAACCAAGTTTAAATGACCCAGTGTTTTTCCAGGAAGTATAGAAGCAAGAGCTGCCATTAGCACTAACTCTTCCAAGCCTTCCATGAGGTAGAGATGTAGGATTTGTACCCATTTTTGTGGGGAAAGAATTTTTCTATTCTTTTCCCCCATAACCTTAACTCTGAGGTGTGCCTCTCCTCTCTGTTCTAAGCAAGTCATACTTGTAATTTCCTCTTCCTCTTTCTCTAGCCCGTCAGTGAATTCTTACTTAGTATTAGGGGTATTAACTCTGACTGAACTAGCTGGGAAGGCCAGCATTTTGAGGAGGTCTATGATACAAATTAAAAAGCTACATCTGGATAGAGAAACAGGTTCATTTGCCTGGGCAGTTAAAATGGATTCCTGGAATCTAGAAGAAAAACTTAGTTCAAAGTTTATATACAAGGAGAAGATTTTTTTTAAGTACTTAACTCACTCAATTTAAAAGATTTAGGAAAAGGTGAATCAAAAGGAAAACCAACTTCTTATTAAGTTAAACAATGATAGAAATTGAGCTCAGAATAGATACTTTTATTAAATTAATTGAATATTAACTCTAAAAAATTCAATCTAAGTTAATAGGGGGAAGCAGCTTCAAAGGCAGTCTAGTTTTGTACATGAGTTTTACCTTAATTCTAAGTTAATAATTGAAGACTTTTTAAAAGAGATGGCCTCAACACTTGAATTTTAAATATGATAGCAATAGGGCCAGATAAAGAAGAGAGAGGGGGGCTATCTCACATGTGTGTGGTTATTGTTTTGATGCCTTTTGGGGGACTCTAGAATTTTATATAGTATCCCAAATACCAATGCTTTACTAGCATTGACTTTTGCTTGACTCCCCTTCCAAAACTTACAAAAGTTGCTTGCATTTATTGAAAAACTTAATTATGTTTTAAAGTGATTAATCAGAGATATAAATGTCGTGTTTGACACTTATTTGTCAAAATCATGACTCATAATTCATGTTTTCCCCTTTGGGAAAAAGAATGTTTTGTTCATTGAGGTATTTTGGTGCACTTCTTTCTTGCTAGTGAAATTAGGGTAAGGGAAGCCATATTAAGCTTTGTCTAGCATTAAGATAAAAGTTAGCATTGATTTATTGATTCTTTCTTCTGATTTTGAAACATCATCATTGATAGGATACTTTCCCCCCCCATAAATCTAATCACTGACAGGGACTTTTCCCCCTATAAATTTTATTCAACTATTCATAGGAACTGTTATTTTCAAGTTGATTCATATTGACAGAAGAGAGTCATCCTGGATTCATCTGAAAGTGTTGCACAAGATGTGTTAGCTGTTGCACTTGCCGTCACGTCATCCTATCCAATATTCCATTCTCTCCTAATGGGAAGCTCATATTAAATCCTAAAGATTATAAGTTCTGCTTGGTTAACAGAGTGTTGCTGTTACATTTTATACTTATTTTATGCATACGTGTATCTATGTGTGTATACATATATACATATATACATACACATATATACACATATATAGATATATATGGTACTGTACTAAGAAAAATTATGAAGGCATTTGCTGTGGAATAATACTAGTAACATCCTCTTGTGTAAGAAACATATTTGTTCATAATAGAGGTCATGAAAATTAATTAGCATCTTATCGATTTCAGTATGTTGTCCTTGAATCATTTCATTACTATTGTTAAGAGTAACTTTCTATTCTTACATGCTGTTAATAACCAAATCTGTTATTGTCAAAGGAAATAAATTATAAAGCAGGATGCTAAAAAAGACATATGTTGACTAGCTGCACTCTAAAGACTGGCATCAGAAAACTATATGTACATTAATATTCATTTATCATTTCACAGGAATTATTCTTTCTACGTCCTTGATAACCAGAATTTGCAACAACTCTGGGACTGGAACCTCCATAATCTGACAATCAAAGAAGGGAAAATGTATTTTGCTTTTAATCCCAAATTGTGTGTTTCTGAAATTTATCGAATGGAGGAAGTGTCCGGAACTAAAGGTCGCCAGAGCAAAGGGGACATAAACACTAGGAATAATGGAGAAAGAGCCTCTTGTAAGTTGATGTTCAAAAGTATTGTTAAAAATAGTTATAAATAATAACCTTTTTTCTAGTTAATGTATCCATTTTGCTGTACCCCAACCTCTGCTTATTAACTTATTGTAGAATCAGACCCTAGTCTATATAAAAATAGATTTCAGAAAAATGTATAAAATCCTTCATTGTTAGTATTATGGCAAATCATCCTATTTTTGTGTTTGTATATTTCCTTTAGTAAGCATGTGTATTAGCAAGATGAATAATAGTGTGTGTCTATGCTCACTGCAATATGATATTTCTGGAATACACACAGTAGACTGTCTCTTTAGACATGGATCTATAAACAGAATCGAGCATAGATTCTTGTTTAAAGAAGGGACAATGGCTCACCAGGGTCACAGCGTTTAGCTAACTGAGCCCTTACTATCTTAAAGGAATTACAGATGTGGAGTTAGCTAGTAATACAACCACAGCAGTGTCAGCCACCAACAGTTCCTTGAAACTGTTATAGCAAGGTTTCATAAATCCTTCCTCCCCCAGCCTGCTCCTGACCTCTGAAAGCATAGAGAGAACCAGAAAATTAGAGTCTGAATTGATTTTGAAATTGAAAATGCATATTATTATACTTCTGCTTATTGTTGTAAGATCTACTTTCAGGCCATTGTAACTCATTTGTAAAGATGTCCTCAAAAGTTATCATACAAACCTGCATTCCAGAGTAGTGATTTTTTTTAGGGAGATATTTCCTGAGGGGATGGAGAAAGAGAGGATAATGGAAGTGAACCCGAAGCCAAATTGAACTGAGGAATTTACTCTCCTCTCCATTATTAAAAAGCAAAAATGTGCAGTTCATTAAAAACTTTTATCCCCTTTTCTTTTAATGAGGAAAATGATGGGAGAGGGGTTGGGGGAGTAGATATTTTTAAATAACCAAGGCAGTGGCAGTTGCTAAAGAACTCTACAAGTAGTTTTTACATTCAATTTTAGTTTGCTCTGTTGGCAGCTGGATTAACATGATAGACTCTTACACTGTTGTATTGGAAGTCCTTGAGCCAAGAGGGATTTACCTGGAAAGCTGCAAAATGTCTTCACAAACTAGGAACCCAATCTCCTTTGCTTGTTTCTCTCACTCCTAGCTTTTCACCTTCTTTAGCCATACCATTTCCATAAGAAAACAACCTAACTACTATAGAATCCTATCTAACAATATTTTGAAAATGTATTTTTCTTCAATTTTTAACTATTCTGATCTATCAAATCATAAATATTGAAAATGGTCCCCTCAAATAATTCCCATATTTCTGACCACCAAGTAAGTTTCTATGGTATCTTCGTGAGCTAAAATTAATGGTTTTTATCTTCAAATTCCGTTTATCTGTGCATGTTTAGAGCCAATACTGATGGAACCAATGCGTCAGTGGTTTCACTCTGTTAGTTTTACTCTGTTTCATTGTCACAAATCACGCTTTTCACTTCAGCCTTCTGTCTTCTAAATACTTGCTATTGGTCATACAGGTGACCAGACAAGAGAGTATGGATGGGTCATTCACAACAATTCTTTTGTCCTTGCTAGAAAAACAATTCATAATGCATGTCTTACTCTGAGTCAGTCAGGACAATTCCACTGCCATTGCTAGAAAAACAATTCTGCATGTTCTGCTGATGACAGGTCAGCAATGTCATCATTGTGAACCAAGGGATAATATGTTAGTAGCATTTGAGTTATTTTCCTAAATATCAATCATTTAGTCTTTTCAGCTTCCAAGATTATATAAACTAGCTATTGTAAACTGAGGGCAAGTATGAACTGGAAAGCATTTATGTTTATTATTCCCTTTCATATGAACAGATTGGCTTCACAAGAAGCCACCATATTCCTTTTTCATGGGGTATGTTTGTTTCTCATCTGTAAAATGAGCTAGAGAAGGAAAGGGCAAACCACTCTAGTATTCTGTCAAGACAATCCCAATATTTGGTCACAAAGACTTGGACATGACTGAAATGACTGAACAAAACTTTTCTTATCTGTTTTCTTATCTACCATTTAGAGATATACAAGTAAGTGTGAAGCCATGATGTGTAGGTATCTAGTTCTCAGATTGAGGATTCTTTCCTGATTGCTAATATATACTTGGCTGTGAGATAGAAAACCAAGAAGACCTTAGAGAAATTTTTTTCTTCTTCTATGCTCATGCAGTATTTGTTTCCTATGTTCTGAGAAGGAACTGGCAGAAGGATCCAGTTTTTCTCAAGACTTATTTCTCTCTAGCAACATATACTCCCTATTCCAAACTGAATTGAGACAAAACATTTGTATGCCCAAGAAACAGGGTGTGTACTAAGATGTGTGCCGGATTTGGAGTCAAGAAAGTTTTGGGTTTAAATACTGCCCCTAATACTTACTAGCTATGTTACCATGGGCAGCTAAATGGCACAGTGGATAGACCACCAGGTCTGAAGTCAGGAAGACCTGAATTCACATCTGGCCTCAGATACTTACTAGATGCATGACCCTGGGCAAGTCACTTAAACTTGTTTGTCTCAGTTTCTTCTTCTATAAAATAAGCTGGTGACAGAAATGGCAAACCACTCCAGTATCTTTGCCAAGAAAATCCCAAACAGGGTCACAAAGAGTCACTCATGACTGAAAACAACTGAACAACACCAAAGGGTAAATCCTGTTGTTTCTGTCTAGTGATAGGGTTGTTTTTAAGAATAACATGAGGCAATGTTTGTAAAGTTCTTTGTAAACCTTAAAGCTCTTAACATAAACATTAACTCTTTATCATCATTGTTAATCCTCATCATTAGGCTTTAGATAATTGTCCCCCTTGAATGGTCATTGTATTCAGTTTGTTATCACAAAATATCTTTTTTGTGCCATAGAAGCTACCAGTCTTGCCCATTTTTAGTCCCAAACCAGCCTAGGGCCTTAAACTTAAGGTATCCTCTCAATCTGTTCATTAACAAGTTCTGAACAAGTTTTTTTGGAGTTTTGTCAGGATCGAGCCTGTAATTACAGTTTTGTCATTTTCTCTGTGGAAGATGTAAATCTAAATAGCAGAAGCCAGAATAAATATAAGAGAACTCAATTTTGCACAGCCGTATTTTTTTTTATCGTAATTGAGCCCCACTGGTAGTTCAGGTGTTAGTGGGGATTGGTTAGAAAGATAAGATCACTTTCTCATACATTCAAGTGGTCCCACTGTTTTGAGTTAAAACAAACAGAGCAGGTTCATCACTAAGTCCACTGGATTGTATGACAAATGGCAGCCCTTCTATTTCCTTAGATATGTGTCCAGGTCATGTGGTCAGCATTCAAAACAATTTTTAAGAGATCCTACAAGTTACCAATTAAGAATTCAGGAATAAATTAAAAACGAACAGTTGTTAGTATCAATAAAGACATCTAGAAACTACAGTAAAAAAAATTGATGATAGGGCTAATTTCAATGAATAGTGTGGGAAATTATCATCATGTGACTGTGGAAAACAAAACACATTTTGTCACTAATTGACATTTCTTTGTGCTTCAGGTGAAAGTGACGTTTTGCATTTCATTTCCAACATCACCATGAAGAGCCGGATTAAGCTAACATGGCAACGATATCGTCCTCCTGATTACAGGGATCTTATTAGCTTTACTGTTTACTTCAAAGAGGCGTGAGTATCTATGGTCAGAGCCTGATGATGTCATTCTGTAGATAGTGTGAAGAGTGGATAAGGTTACACTTTTGACCACTCTGTTTATTAGCTGAATGAAAAATCTAGTGAGTCAGCAAAGGCCCTAGGGAAATCACTACTATTTGTAGTGCCCTCTTTTCATCCTCAAGTGCCCTTCCTTTCAAGCTTTCTTTGGACGTCATGTAGTGCTCAATCTAGAAGTAGGGAAATGTCAGTTTGAAGTCTTTCATTATTTAGTGGGTATTTAGAGATATTTAACTTAATAAGCCAAAGATAAAGAGCTTTTCAGAAGCATTTACGCAACACGTTATGTCTCCCATACTATCATACTTATGTAAACTCTTCTTACTCCTATGATGTGTCTGTCATATTTCATCTTTCATGTCCATGGGTAAGTCTATTCCCAAATTTAAAAATAGACTACTGGGGAATGTGATGCTTCCTTTACATCAGTCTCTCAATAATTCCACTGCCAGTGTGGTCTTCCTCCAACACTTGATCTTATGCTTTTTTATTTTCTGTGTCTATACCTCCTTCCCTCAAGGACTTGACCTATTCCTGTGCTATTACTACCATCGTGATGCTGGTGACTCCTAAGTCAACATCTTAAACTTTTTGATTTCTCACCTCAAGCTCATATTTCTAAATCTAAAAAAGCTCCATTTCTTTTAAACTCAATAAACTTAAAGCTAAATTCATCACTTGGACTCCAAAATTGTCTTTTCTTTCCAGTTTCCCCATTCCTACGAGTGGAACTATCAATCTCTTGGTCCTTCAGCTTTGCAACTATCAGATCACCTTGACTCTTCCTTTTCCTTGGTTCCTAATCAGTTCACCATATCTGTTGTCTTACCCTCTTAATCACTTGGCTCTTTACTCTGAGGCTAGGGATCATTGTAAAGGAGTTGTGGTAACACTAAATACTCCCTTTCTGCTTCTTGCTTGTTGGTTTATGTGGAGAACAGTGGCTGTTCCATAATTTGCCACTTGGAAAGGATGTAGCCAATGGGAAGAGATCAGTCTGATTACTGGGAAGAAAACTCCCACCCCTCAGAGAGATGGCAGACTCTAGGTCTGTAACGAAGTCTACATACATTTCAGAAATGATCGATATAATGATTTGTTTTACTTGACTGTTCTTACTTGTTACAAGAGAGGGTTTAGGTTAGAGGAAGATGGGTATAATTGGAAAGTGGGAGTGATGTTAAACATTTTTTTAAATAAATAAAAATTATTACAGTAATAGCTGTAATTCTTTGTTATATTATGTCCCCTGTTTGTAGCACTGTTTTTAAAAATTCATTTTTAAAAACCAAAATAGTAAAATGCTTGCTTGTTTTTGTGGTCTATCACAAGGTGACAGTGGAGAACCACAGTAGTATGTTATTAAACTTACTAATTTAAGGGATAACACTTTTTTTTCTTTTGGAATAACCTTAAGGCTTTGACACCATCAGTCATTTCTCAGCAAAGATTTATTAAGTACATGTTATGTTCTAAGCACTATGTCAAGAGGTAGGGTAACATAGGGAATAAGAGCTAATATAAGAGGTAAAAGCTAGTCTTGGATTTAAGACCTGTGTTTAAGTCTTCCTCTGAAACATACTTGCTAAATGATTTATTGGTAAGTCATTTAACTTCTAAGGGTCCCAGACAACTCCCTAAGATTATTAGTAAGGGATGACTTTCTAGTCAGCATCTGTGGAGGTAGTTTCCACACTGGGAATCCCCCACACTGAAGAAATTACAGTTTTGAATCAAATAATTCTATATATAAATGTGTATTTACATACATACATATGTCACAGGTGTAAGTATGTATATGCTAGGTATAGAACTAGATACTAGGATTATATAATTTAAAAATGACACAGTCCTGACCTCAAGGAAAATGTTCTCCAATTAGGGGTAGAGGTGGAATACACAGAGAAGAATAAAGGAAAGGGAGGGGTAGGATTTGGAAGTGAAAACTTTTTTATGTTTAAAACAAAATTTTAACATGCAATTTGAAAAAAACAGATTTAAAAAAAAATAATAAAAAATGTTCATTTCTAGAAAAAAAAAACAACAAAAAACTGTCCTAAAGTATAATGGGGAATTGGGTTCACAGTGGTCTAGCAGGAAGATTGCTTGAATTATAATCAGAACATCTGAATTCATTTCACAAATATATTATTACTACCCTTATCAGTTTGGGCAAGTCCTCTCCCTAGGCCTTAGTGTCCTCAACTGTACAATGAGGGGATTATCCTGGATGATCTCTTGTATTGTTCAGTTATATCCAACTCTTCATGAACCCATTTGGGCTTTTCTTGGCAAAGATACTGGAGTCGTTTACCTTTCCTTCTTCATCTTATTTTACACATAAGGAAAATGAGGCAAAAAAATTTAAGTGACTTACCCAGGGCCGCACAGCTAGTAAATATCTGAGGCCAGATTTGAACTCAGGAAGATGAGACTTCCTAACTAGGGGCTCAGCACTGTTATCCACTGTGCGAGCTAGCTGCCCCAGAGAGTCTCTTAGGGTCCTTCCAACTCATAATCTATGATCTTAGAGCGCTCTAGGAAAATTTGAAGAGTGAGAGAACACTTTCCATGGTGGAGTGAGGGGTAGAGGGAATGAAGAGATTTCACCTGAGCTGACCATTAAAGGAAGAGGATGCCTCAAGGTAGAGATGAGGAGGGAGGATTCCATTCCAGGTATGGGATGCGGCCTCTGTGAGCACACTAAAGTAGGAGACAGCATGTTGAAACAGAGGAATCAACAGTAGTCTAATTTGGCCCAGACATACAGTATATAAAGTGAAATAATCTGCAAGAATTTTGGAAGATCAGATTAATAATATTAACTAACATTTATATAGGACCTACTATGTATCAGGTACTGTTGTAAGTATTTTCCAGTTGTTTTCTCACTAATCCTCACAATAACTCTGGAGTTTTTTGTTTGTTTAGTCGTTTTTTCATTGTGACAGATTTCTCATGACCCCTTTTTCTGGGTTTTCTTGGCAAAGATACTGAAGTGGTTTCCAGTTCATTTTACAGATGAGGAAACTGTGGCCAACCACGTTAAGTGACTTGCCCAGGGTCTCACAGCTAGTGTCCAAGGCAGACCTGCATAATCTTTGACCTGAAGGCCTCTTGTGGCAAAACAAAAGATTTCAGGCAGCCCATGAAAAATGTAGAGGATGTTGTATGTACAAAAACAGAGAGGCTGCAGGTTGTACAGGCCTGGTCTAAGGTCAAATTTGAACTCAGGGCTTCCTGACTCAAGGTGTAGTGCTCTGTCTACTGTACAACCTAGTTGCCCCTTAATCCTGGCAAGTAAATGACATTATTATCTAGAGGCAAACAGGTTAACTGACTTGTCCCAGCTAACTGGTGTCTGAAGCCAAATTTGCATTAAGGTCTTCCTGATTAGATCCAGCCCTCTGATCGACTGTTCCACCTAAGAAATTGTGGCTGTCATTACCGTATGTATGTATATTATCATAGAGGCAGGAGGGAGTCATTGTAGGTTTTTTATTAGGGAGGAGTAACATAAGCTTGTTTGTGTCTTGGATTATGTCGGCAGCTGTGTAGAGAATGGCTTGATGATGAGATACAGAATCCAGTTAAGAAGCGTGATTACATTAGTCTAGGTGAAAGGTGATGGGAATCAGAAGTCAAGAAGTGGCTACCAAAGGTGAGGATGGAGGGTGAAGGCCAGGGAGAGAATAGTCACTGATGACTGAGCTTTCTAGCCTAGCAGAGCTAAGTTCCCCTCTACCCCTGACCTGGGAGGGGCAGCATAATGAATTAAATGAATTTAGAAAATCTGTTTCTTTTTGTGATAAACTGTTACTTAATTCATGAGTTTTCTAAATCTGTAGCCTCATAATTGTTTGCAGATACCACTTTGTAACAGTTTCTTTTTTCCTTGAGGAGGAAAAAATCATTTTACATTTAATGTTGCCCTTAGTCCTTACTAATAACTGATACTTTCCTCTGGTAAGTAATTTATTGGTGCCTCTTGATGGCAAAAAATTGCCTTAAAATATTGCTAATCTGCTATCACGGAGAAAGGAAGTAAACAACAATTATCTGTATACCTAAAGATATCTTGGCTTATCTCAGTGAGCATGGGAATGTAATCTTCTGTCTGATTCAAGAGTATTCAGTTCTCTGAGTAGGTGGGAAAAGAAAGGTGAAACCAAGAAATCTTGGTCTAGTCTAGTTTACTCTGCTGCAAAGCTCAGACTCTTGATTTCCTTAGCGCCCCTCTTCTAGGAAGTCTGATGTCATTTTCTTCCAAGAAAGTTTTGAGTTTTTTAAGTGCTCCAAAATAGCATACGGATTTTGTTGATTGTTTTTCAGACCATTCAAGAATGTCACTGAGTATGATGGGCAAGATGCATGTGGCTCTAACAGCTGGAACATGGTTGATGTGGACCTCCCTCCAAATAAGGATGCCAAACCCGGAATTTTACTGCAGGGACTCAAACCTTGGACTCAGTATGCAATCTACGTCAAAGCAGTTACTCTCACAATGGTGGAGAATGATCACATCCGGGGAGCAAAAAGTGAAATTGTGTATATTCGTACCAAAGCTGCAGGTATCTACCATACAGTATCATAGAAAATAGCATTATCCTGCTAGACCTTTTTTTCCTCCCTTTAGCTCAATAGAGGTACATATAAACATTATAGAAATGGATTTAGAGATGGAATAAGTCCTTGTGAGGTTTTTGCACTCTTTGACCATCTTCGTCATGCTCATTTGCTTATGTATACCACATACTTTTCATGTTTTCCCTACTTCTAATTCCCTTGTGTTGTCTCCTGTAACACACCTTCCCTGCCATACTTAGAACAGTTCCAACTTTGCACTTAACTATCTTATTATTTCCTGATATGATCAGATCTATTCCATAGGATCTGCCCAATGAGGAAATGTAGTTTCCTCCTAGGGAAGGAAGGACAGAAAGATGGGATGAAAGATGGAAGGAAGGGAGGAAGGAAGGAAGGAAGGGAGGAAGGAAGGAAGGAAGGAAGGAAGGAAGGAAGGAAGGAAGGAAGGAAGGAAGGAAGGAAGGAAGGAAGGAAGATCTATATTTTGCCTGACTTGTTTTTCTCAGAATGTGAATGTGCAGTTGACCAAGCCCCATCTTTCAAAATGTCCATTTTGTATATTTGATATTCAGATTGTGTTTCTTTATAAGCTCAAAAGAGCATAGATGTTGAGCTGGCCCAAATGGCTCACTGGCAATAGTGATGAGGCTGTTAACTGTCTTTATCCTGTTTTTTTCCAAACTATCCTTTTACTGCTTAATTTCTAACTTTGGAAAGTACGTAATAGAGTAAGAAATTTTGATCTCTTTACATTAGCAAATATCTAGAAGCCAGCTTAGCACATGAGAAGTAGGAAGACACAGCTCTCTTTTTTTTTAGAAGTCTAATATCACAATCACATGATCATTTTTGGTTACATGGTGACTGTTGCCAGCTTCCATAAAAGAATGTTAAGTAGCAGTGAAGGTCAGACAGAGGATGGCGTAAGGGGGTAGGCCTTTTATGAATCTCTTTAGTTTGGGCTTATAAATGTAAAGCCTTCTTCCTTTCCTCTTCCATCTGCCTATTAGCTACCTCAGTTAGGTCAACTGACAGAGATGGAATGATACCATGAAAGTTTAACATCCAGTTTTCAAAAGCTAGCGGAAGGACAGTGGGCTGTGGTGACATGCCACGCAAGGACTCCATTTTTTGCCCAGAAAGTGGCGAATGAGCCTATGGATCCTTTTGGGGCAAATGGCTCATCTTGGAATGTGGAAGAGCCAAGGAACAGGACACTTATGCACACTTCACTGAAGGTGCTTTCCTTCTTCCATATAAAAATGAAAAACTGGCACTTGAGGAAACTGAGCCCGTTCGTTGCCATACTTTGTCCTCCCGTCTTTCAGAAATGGTAAGGATAATGACAGGAATAAAGAAATGCCTGGGTCTTTGCCTCAGGTATCTGCTGTTTTACATCATCTATCATATGAAATATGTGTGGATAAGTTGTTTGTTTTTGAAATACTTATTTTTGGAAACCCTCATGTGGCTAAGTATCAAGTGGTCTTATTTACTTTGAAAAAAAAAAAGCTAGTGTTAGTCATATCCTCTCCCAAAAGAATCATGCCTTGAAGGTGTACAGAACCTTGTGTGTGCATGATAATATTTTTAAAGTATCCTGGAGCTGGCCATCCTCTTCTAATTTTAAAAATGTGCTGGATAAAAATGTTGCTAAAGTATCTCAGAGTGAGAGAGACTTGCATTCTGGAAGAAACTTCAAAATTTAGGGTGTTTGTATTTTTCTTTTTAAAAATAAACTCAAATTAGAACAAATTTTCACAGAGGGCCACATGAGCCTCTCGTAGCCTTCTTTTTCTGTGCAAGTTAGTTTTGGTTTTGGGTTGTGAAGAAAATGGGGGGTAGCCAGAGAAAAAAAGTTAAACCAAATTACTGTGACTTGCCTGGAGTTAAGTATTTTCCTGTTTAGTAAAATTGCTTTTTCAAAATCAGTTGTAAAATATTTGAAATTTTAGCTCCTACTCAGGGATGCTTTTCCATTTGATGAATTTTTTCCCCTGATCTTTATATCTCCTTTTCTCTGTCTTCATCTTTACTTATTGACATCACTATGAAAAGATAAAAGTTAAAAAAAAGAGCCTCAAATCAGTTCTGTACCTGCACTGCTAACTGCTCAAATTAAAGACTTTTAGAGGGAAAGGTTTGTGATTATTGACTGTAATTTAATTTTTGGATTAGCTTTATATTTCATACATCCATTTAAATGTTGCACCCCTATTGCCATGGATAACCATGAGGTACTATATTCTGTTCATGTGAAATATACTGATCCTGTGATTCTTAGCAAGGTATTTCACCTCTCCATAATCTAAACACTTCTCTAAGAAAAACTCAAAATTGCAGAGAAAGTGACTGACAACCTACATTAAAGAGGAAGTTTCATTATGTTGAAGTTCCCTATTGCAATGAAATCATAGATAAGTCTAGTCCCTATTCTCAAAAACTTATAATAAGTTGTTTTTGGTGTATATAAATGTCCTCCTTTATGGCTTAAATCTGCACTAATATTTCATTTTAATTCATTTGCCTTATGTATCTCTGAAACCCTGCTAAGAATGCTGTCATTAGATTCCCTTCCCTAGCCTTCCCCTCCCCCCCCATAAAATCTTGGAGTTAAATAGCATAAACTTCTTAGTAATTTTCCCCCCTGCTCACAAGAAAACACTCACATAGTCTTATTACATATAACTACTAAATATTCACCCTGCATACATTTTGCTTAAACAAACCATACTGTTCTAACTATAGTCAAACTTAGAATGTTCATAAGGACTTTGATTTTGCAATCATTAATTCAGATGTTGGGCTTTTTAGATTTCTTTTGAATTGATCATGAGATTTACAGCATTTTTATTTAGAAAAGTCAAATATGTAGATATATTTCTTTTAATACTTCAAGAATCTAATTTTGATGGTCTGTGTACTCCTTCCACCAATGTTTACAATCCTGTAATAATTCACACAGCACTTAAAGGTTTGCAAAGCTCTATACACCTATTATGGCCTTTAGTCCTCACAACAGCCTTGTGAAGTAAGTGCTATGATTGTCCTCATTTTTTAGATGAGTAAGCTAATGATTACAGACATCAAGTGACTTGTCCAGGGTCAAACAGCGAAGTGCCTGAGGCAGGATTTGGACTTAGGTATTCCTGATTCTAGGTTCAGCTATTGCATCACTGAGATACCTAATGTAAAGTAGTCTTTGTAACCTACTATAGCTTTTTATACCATAACTTGTTAAAGAGGCCTGTTCACTGAATGAGCATTACTTCACTTTAAATGAGTACATGAAAAGCCCTTAGCCTAAAAGACCATGGTCTTCCACTGCGTTCCAGGCCGTCTCCAGTCATCCTGATGAATATCTGGTCACTGAATCCACATGCCTCAGGAGGATAAGTAAGGCTGATTACCTTGCACAGCCCTGTCTCACTCAAAACAAAGTCCAGTGCAAGCCATGACATCATTTCTCTGATGCCATGGTCCTCTTCAAAAACAAAGGACAAACACAAACTATTGCTGAAAAATGTCATCACGCGGTAGTCAACTTTCCTATGATAAGCCTCCCTCATATGAAATAGTATTTGTGTTCATTTGTGCTAATTTGGCAATGAGATACATCCCGTTCTATAACATGTGCTTACTTTTTCCCCCTAGTTCCTTCTATTCCCTTGGATGTAATTTCAGCATCTAACTCATCCTCCCAGCTAATTGTGAAGTGGAATCCTCCTTCTCTTCCAAATGGTAACTTGTCTTACTACATAGTAAGGTGGCAGCGGCAGCCCCAAGATAGTTACCTCTACCAGCACAATTATTGCTCCAAAGGTAAGAATGCTGAGTACATTATCTCCCAAAAATACTGAAACCTGTATATGTTAGTTCCTGTTGTTTAAAAATATCAAGGCCTTTATACCCTATGTATTAGGTAACTTTTTAAACCTATAGTTGAAATATAAAAGCTAAGTTCTTTAGTCTTGTTTGTCAACAGTCTTTTTTTCTTATAATGATATATGTATGTTTTTAACTATTCCATCCATTCTATTTTTATTGCCCTTTTTTGAAAAGATAAAGTTCCTATTAGAAAGTATGCTGATGGCACCATTGATGTTGAAGAGGTTACTGAAAACCCAAAAACCGAAGTCTGTGGTGGGGAGAAAGGACCTTGCTGTGCTTGTCCTAAGACTGAGGCTGAGAAGCAAGCAGAGAAAGAAGAGGCTGAGTACAGAAAAGTCTTTGAGAATTTTCTGCACAACTCCATCTTTGTACCCAGGTCCGATTCATATTTTCGTTATTTTTCTAAAGTAGGGACTCACAGAATGACTCTAGGGACTCCTAAGGTCCACCGTGATACATTTTGGTTCTCAAATCATTCGAGAGATGAAGGAATTGGTCACGAAACACAGATATAATGGAGATTGAAGAGAAAAAACAAACATCCCAGAAAGGAAGGTTGTGAGGGAGGGGGAATGAGCAGAAAACTGTTTAGTATAATGGTGGATATATTGTGAAAGCAAATAAGCCCTGACTGTGGGGGCAGGAGAAAAATGAGGAAATGTTGAGTGAGAGGATTAAAGCAAAAGTTTCACAAGTTAAGTAAATGCCAAAGGGAACCCCTTCCTTTAATATTTGGGAGCCCATACTGAAGACCAGCCTTACAAATGAAAGCATTCACAAACAAAACCATTTCCTTATTACATCCTGCTGTTCTGCTTCTGGCAACTGGGAATAGTAGAAGGGCTACTTCTAAGAGCAGTAGGGTGACCAAGGGATGCATGAGTAAGAGGTATGAAGCTGGACCACTTGCCCATTTTTGCCTAGGAGATTCAGGATATTGCACTTCTGCATGTTACCTGCAGAGTTAAGTATGATTATTCTACAAAAAATACCATTCCATAAAAAATAATCAGGGCACACCTACTGAATTGCATTAAAGTAAAAATCTTATGGTACCTTCTAATAACACCAGTTGCCAAGACCTGTGCACAGCTGAGTCCGTGAACAGTCTTCAACACTGTTGATTATCGACAATTTATCCTATATGTATTTTGTTTGTATGTAGTTGTTTGCATGTTCTCTCCTTCATTAGACTATAAGCACTGTGAGAGTGAGAACTGTCTTTTTTGCCCTTCTTTGTGTTTTCTGGACTTAGCCAAGTGTCTGCTATGTTGGAAATTGTTGACTAACTAATTGACTCTGAGTATGTAGGCATTCTCCCTTTAGTTTAGTTACTGCTTATTTGTGAGACCATTAGTCACTTTGCCTTTGAGCGGTCCCAAGCATGCGAAGACTTCTGGTGGAATAGGTAGATGAGAACAATTTGTTCCAACAGCTATGAGAGTGACTGAGACAGGCAATATGAAGTGCTTAGAGCAAGGGTAAGGAACCTGCAGCCTCAAGACCACATATTTCCTTCTAGGTCCTTGGGTGTGGCCTTTTGACTGAGTCCAAGTTTCACAGAACAAATCCTTTTATTAAGGGGATTTGTTCTCTGAAGTTTGGGTTCAGTCAGAGAGCCAAATTTGAGGATCTCAACAGCCTCATGTGGCCTTGGGGCCGCAGATTCCCCACCCCTGGCTTAGAGCTTAGTCTGACATCAAAGATGCCAAGGTCTTCTGCTATATCCCAGACCATCACTGGTTGCCTTTTATCTTACCACTGGGCTTCGATGACTCTGAAAGAGAGGATGAGGCTGACAACTTTGTGTAACTCTGCCTCACTTAAATCCAATTCAAGCTCAAATCAAGACACGCCCCCTGATGTCATTGGTTCCCTTTGAAAATGAAGGATGAGCAACAGCAAAGAGTTCATAAAAGAGTTCAAAATGCATTTTAAGTAACATTTCTGACATTTGTCTAAGTGGTTGAAGATCAGTCTCCCCATCTATAAGAGGAAAGAATTGGTCTAAGTGATTTCTGAAGCCCCTTTGAACTCTTAAGTTCTACGTTTCTAAAACCGGTCTTCCTTAAAAACGTCAGGAGAAGCAGGAAATAAAAAACTTTCGCAAAAAGAGGGAAAAGTGCCATTTCCAAATCAATCTTTTCTGTATTTATATCAGTCCCATGGATTCAGGGTATTATCCAATACAATTCAAGCTGGTATGTAGGTAACAAAGGACATTTTGCAAGTCATTTTAGAGCAGGAGTTACTGAACTCAGTGATTTGAATACTTGCATTTATATTTTACTCTCTGGTAAGCGGTTTTAATGGAAGATAATTGGTTTGTGGGGCCAGTGTTTAGGGTCTTGCAGTGACATTTCATGTTAGCACTCACAATTTATTTTCTGAACGTAGCCCTTTCAGTCTAGATTGGCAGTAACTCCACTCATAATATGTAGTGCTTCAGAATGAGATGAATTTGGTGGTTTGATGATCAACAAAGATAGGGATAAACTTGTTCCACCTATAGTTGGGAGGAAACTGTTCAGTATGGATGCCAGAGGGCTCGATATTTTGAGTCCTTACTACACAAAAAGGTCATTCTTGATGAATGCAGAAACTCCTGTATTCTAGATCTATAGCAACACCTTTTTTCACAAATTGTAAATGAGGGTAGAGTACAGAAGACAAAGAAAAGTTATGGGAAAGTAACCTTTATACAGTGCCTGTGGGGACACTGTACCATAATCTAATTACTTTCTGTAAGTAAAGTTAGGTAGACAAAGCGAAATATTCCTGTCAGATGATTTCATCGGCTTCTTCTGCCTACCTTCCTGGTCTTTAAGCACCAGGGGAAAAAAGCATTCTTTACTACAACTCAAGGAGTCTTTCTACTCCTTTCTTCCTGAAGAAGTAGTCAGATTTCATTTGGGGCACCATAGTGATGCTCAGTTAATATTAAACAGTACATAAATATGCAATTTTAGCCATTATAGTTGACATTCATTCCTCCAACTAAAAAGAAATATAAAATTGCTTGTTGTTGTTTTTTTCCTGTAAGAAATAATGAAGACAGAAATGGGAGGGGAAGAGAGAACAGAATCTTGTCTACTTATTTTTTTCCCTTGTAATCTTAAGTATGTGCAAGTTGTAACAAAGTTATGGTGTCAGGTGTGGTCCTAATGACAGAATAAGACTGAATCACAAAGGAGAGCTTTCTGTTTTGCAACTTAAATCATTAAAAATAATTTTAAAGCCTGTCATTCATTCTAAGTACTATGTATTTAGTCTTTGGACTAACACAAGTTAAGTTTGATTTATCATATGAAACATTGTCCAAAGTGTTTGAAAGTAAAACAGTAGTTGTATATTTTCTGAAGTAGAATGCTGGCTTTTTGGCAGTAAATGTTTTAAGTTTGCTAGCATCCTTTCAAAAAGCCCACTATTTTATTTTACTCTCCGACATCCCTGATTTTGAAAGGCACAACCTTTTTCCTGTGGGAATTTATCAGGGAGAGTGGGAGGCGGATGACTTAGTTAATATTTACTGTAGGTGATATTATTTGGATAGGTTTCTAAAGACTTTATTTCATGTTATCCTGTTTCTTCCATGTCTGCTGAATTTTCTGAAAGCTGTTGTTTTCCTTCTTTCTATTGTTTCAACAAACTCGAGCTACGATAAACAAAAGATACCAGCCTTGTAAATTGCTAAACTACTAAGTGACTTGTAAGAACTTTGAGTAGCAAGTAAACGTGAGATTGTGACATGGTAAGATTTCACCATGGGATAAACCTAGGCATCGTGTTACTTGTAACCGTTCTGTGTGTGGTTTGTTTTTTCCAGAGAAAGCAAGAGGCAAATTTTTTTACGTGTGAACCCAGGCCTCCTTAGCAGTAACTTGGATTTCTAACCTTCTACCTATTGTTCTGCTTCTGTTTTGTGGGTGTGGGTTTTGTTTTGCATCTTGTGGGTGCCTCCCCCTACCCCACAGTATTTTGAAAGAGAATACAGTGCATAAACATAAAGCTTAAACCTTGTGGTTTTGTGTCTGCTAGAAATGAAGACATCTGTACTGTGACATCATCCTGCCCTGGCCTGTTTCTGATTTTGATGGGGGGCCCAGGGTTTTATAGCAAAAAGGCAGGGAATAAAAACTTTCTACTGTAGAATCCGTTTGAACGGTAGACTAGGAAATCATTAATGTCCCACCTCCCAGACCCTCTCCCATCTCCATAAACTTGAGTTGTTTGTTTTTCCCCTTAGAGTCAAATATGTGTCAGCAGGATGTTAGCCAAATTTAGGTGGAATAAACAAATAAATTATTTCCTGGGATATTGTGCTCTTCATTTGAAAGTTTTCCTGCTTTTGCTTTGTTGTTTTATATTTCATATATGAAATTGCCTTGGACCAGAAAATAGGTGGATTTCTTGTTTCTCTTCCCTTACACTGACCACCATTTTCTTGGGAATCTCAAATTATTTCTCAAGTACAATTCACTCTTTCTTCCACCTCACTTGTTATGCTTTCTATGATGGATAGTCACCAACCCAGCAGGATTTTGTCTCAGTGTGCTTTGAGGTTACAACACAGGTTACCATTTCTCTACCTCTTTTTTTTTAACCCCACATATTTTATGTTCTTATTTGTTGATATTAACATTAGGATTCTAGTTTTAGGGATCAGATGGTTGAGCCGCAGAATTCAGTTTTCTACATCCCATAAAATCAAAATTAGGATCACATTTTTAGCTTCTTGTTTCTCATCAACAGTTGCTGTTCCCTTGTTTACTTCTTTAGAAAAATTTCCTCTTTCCCAGTTACATTTTTTTTCTTGTTATCATTGTTACAAGCACAAGTCCACATTTTAATTTGAGACTGAGTATTTCCCGCCCCCCCGCCTCCCCAATAATTCAGCTTTGGAGCCAAATAAAAGGTAAAAATAAAAGTCCTTGAAACACTTGAGTGCCCTCTTGCCTGGTGATGTTGAATATCTCTAACCCATCTAGGACCTGGCCTATTGTTTTAAAGCTCCTGCCTGCCTCTCTCTTGGCCCTCTAATGAATTTTAATGAGATATAGCTAGTAGGTTTTTAACCTTTAATGCTTAATTGTGTGGTCTGTGAACCAGATGGCAGTATCATTCTAATCAAACATGAAAAGGATTCTGCATGCTCAGGTGATGACTTCAGGGCAGTTTTGCCTTTGGGTGTGTTTGGGTGACTCCTGTGGGTGTAGGAGAAAGATCCTGAGATTTCTAAGTCTGAGAATAGAAAATCCACATTTAAAAAAAGAGAAGTCCCAGTCTGTTCTATTGTTTCTTTTCCTATGTGGCAATATAAAATACTATCTTATATTTACCTTTTATCTCCCTGCTCTGCATTTTCAGTGGCTATTCTCCATGACTAAACTGCTTTCCCTCCTTATTTCAGTCTCTTTGTTTTCCTGACTTACTTCAAGTCTCAGCTAAGATCTAACCTTTCGCAAGAAGCTTTTCCCTGTGTGGACCCCGCCTTCTGACTGAGATTAAGTCCAAGTCATCCTGCCTTCTTTCTCTTGTTTCTACATAGTTGTTTGCATGTTATTTCTTCTTTTAGACTGGACGCTCCTTGAGGGCAGGGGCTGGTTTTACCTTTTTTACATCCCCAGCATTTAGCAGAAGTCATAGCACAAGGCTTGTTGACTTTATTGACTTTATCCCAACCCAGAAATAGATTTTTTTTCTTTTGTTAGCAGATTTTCCCACTGTGGTTCTTCTTGACACTTTATTTACAGCTGTTTCTGCAAACAAAGTGGAAGCTTTTTAAAGTCAGCCTTTCATTTTCCTTGCAGACCTGAACGGAGGCGTAGGGATGTCTTTCAAATTGCCAATTCCACATTGCCCAGTCGGAACAGGAACACCACAATGGCGGACCACTTTACCAATATGTCAGATGCAGAAGAGATTGAATCCGAATACCCATTCCTGGAGAGCAGAGTGGATAATAAAGAGAGGACTTTAATTTCTCATCTCAGGCCTTTCACTTTGTACCGAATTGATATTCACAGCTGCAACCATGAAGCTGATACTCTTGGCTGTAGCGCTTCTAACTTTGTTTTTGCAAGGACCATGCCAGCAGGTATGAGCAGACAGAACAGTTGCTTCTTCTTAAACACCATTAAGTCTTGCTTATTAAAACTAATTAGGAAGCTCACCTGAATTAATAACTCAGAATTATAGACTATATTTAAAGAATTGGAGGAGGATATTTGGTTTGTTTTTACCATCACATGCCTACATCTGAAGGAAGCTAGTGAAATTTATAACCTAGCTGGGGCCCTACTTTAATGGATAAATAAGAAAACAATGATGACCTGTCATTAGTATATCAAACTACCAGTCTAAGCTGTGCTTGCCTGCTTATTCTGTAGTGAATTTAGTTTACTTCCACATATCTTTGTAGCCTATTTGCTCCTCCCTTCTTCCAGTACAACAGAGATTGAGAGCAAGGATTTTCTTGTCCTTGTATCCCTACATCTACCATAGTACCTTTGAAGACAGTAGGTATTTAATAAGTGTTTAGTTAGTTGAAGATGTCTAAGACACTATGGCTTGTGTCTATTTCCTACCACAGTGATTGAAAATGGTCCCTTTTCAGTGGGTAAAAATACCCCCATGTAATTTGCTTACATTATTCATTGGCTTAGGAAGCTTCCTTTTTTTTTTTTTAATAGTTAATACCAAGGTAAACTTCAGCCCAATCCCTTGTGAATTCTTGCATAGTCTAAGTTAGTGGAGTCCAAAGTAATGAGGCTTTACTGTACTATTTTTAGTTGACTTTCTTATCCCAATTCTTTGCCCTCAAATAAAAAGCAGCTAAAGAGAAAACAGAGCTTTTTTAGTTATTCGTTCTCCTGCCCCACACCAAGAGTACAAGACAATACTTTAATTAATAAGATTCTTTTAACTAAAGATGAGATTGTTTTTGTATGATGGCATCTTTCATCCATCAGTACATGTTCAAATCTGAAAACCATTCGTTAGCAGTTCCCACCATAAGCAATTTAGCTCTCTGGAGAATTCTACATTAAGGGTAGATAATTTATTAGCATAACTGCTTCATATAAGTTGGTGTGATTTTTGTCTCTCGTCTTTGATTGGCTTATTTTATCACTTGTTGGAAATGTTTGACAGAAGGAGCAGATAATATTCCTGGGCAAGTGCTGTGGGAACCAAGACCAGATAATACTGTCTACTTGAAGTGGTCAGAACCTGAAAATCCCAATGGACTGATATTAATGTATGAAATAAAGTATGGTCAGCAAGTAGAGGTAAGATGTGGACAGGATTCCGTTTTCTTTTTCTGTGCTTGCATCAGATGAATATAATTTAGGCTGGAACTCTTTTTTTATAATAAACTTAAAAAAATTAATGTCAAGAAATTTTTTAATGCTGTTGTATTCCCTCCCCTGACCTGGGCAGAGGAAAAGGAGAAGAAGTAGGTGGCAAAACATATTAATTTCTGAATTTGAAAAAATGTTTAGTTTCATGCCAGAAAATCGCTTTGGGATACAGGTAATCAATCTAAAGGTTGCCCCCGTCCCCAGTCTTTTAGAGATTTTTCCAGTTGGACATGAAATCCACTTGCTTAAAACAAACTTGTATTTATCTTACAAAATATTACATAATGTTACAGTCACTTCTGCTGAAGAAGCATACTGGAGTCCTGCCTTCCATGACTTTCTCTGTTCCTCCTCCCCCTTTTATTGGATATTGATTCAGTGGGAGATGAGAATTAGCATACATTCACAGTAAGATAAAAATCTGAGACAGCAGCACATGTCAAAAAAAAATCATGAAGCTTGATTTCACAAAAGTTTGGGAAAAGTAAATGCAGACTATTGTATTTCTTTTAGGATCAGCGGGAATGTGTTTCCAGACAGGAATACAGGAAATTTGGAGGGGCCAGGCTTACACGGCTGAACCCTGGGAACTATTCAGCCCGTGTTCAGGCCACCTCTCTTTCTGGGAATGGATCATGGACTGACCCTGTATTCTTCTATGTCCCAGCCAAACGTAAGGATTATGATAGTGTTCAGTCATGTCAAAGTCTTTGTGACCCTGTGGACCATACTCGCCATGGGGTTTTCTTGGCAAAGATGCTAGAGTGGTTTGCCATTTCATTCTCCTGAGGATTAAGACAAACAAAGGTTAAGTGACTTGCCCAGAGTCACACAACTATTAAGTGTCCTGAGGCTGGGTTTGAACTCAGTTCTTCCTGACTCCTGACCCAGTGCTCTATCCATTAAACCATCTAGCTGCCTCAATTATGATAGTAATCATAGATTTATGTCAACAGCCTGTCTAAAATTGCATGCCAAGGGTTTAACTCTCGGTCTTCTGGTAGGAGAGCATAGAAAAGGGAGGTGGGAAAGAAGTGGTGTTAAACACTGACTCTTGAAGACAAGGGACAGATGTTTTCTTGGTCAGTTTTTTTGAAGTTAGGGTCATATTGAAGTGGAAGGCAAAGCAAAGCAAGTTAGCAATTTGCCTCCCAGCTATATACAAGCTGATCCCTTCATTAGAACTTAGTTTACATATGAAGCCATTTCACCAAAAAAAAAAAAAAAAAAAAAACTTGGACTGGCCTCTCTGTAAGTAGCCTGCCCAGAATTGTTATTGGAACTTCTATTAGGGCTCCTATAAATGTCATGAGAATCACTGTAGCTGTCTAAGTTAGAATATGTATTAATGATTGTGATAATGAAATTGCATGAAAGACATGTTGCAAATGAAAGAAATCTCTTTAAATATTCTACATGATTGCTAATAATTATATGATGGCAAATAGTATGACCAGAAAGAATGTGAAAAAAATTTAAATGGTACCCAGCATGAGACTGACCACATAGTAGGCACTGGATAGATACCCATTGATTGACCTAGACAAATTGATGTTTTACATGACAGAACTTAGACTCCTCCATTACTTTTTTATATTTTTCTTTATAATTTTCAATGGTTATTTGATTTGGGATCCAATTGTGCAATCCATAGAAAGTAGCATTTGGACAGTGTAGAACAATGGTCCTCCAGTTGATTATGATTCCATTTTGTCAATGCAGTAGATAAGGTCTGATTTTAAGAGCCCTAAGTGTTAAGGAAAGAACTCAAAAGATGCTTGTTGCGTTAACTGGTACTCTTTGAGAATTTCCAAATAACATTATGAAAGAACTAATCTGGTCATTGAAAATAAGGATTCCATCTGCCCTAAAAAGAAAATAAAGGATATTAGAATTACAAATTTGGAAGTAACTTAAAATCTGTTTTCACTCATTTTGCTTTCATCTCCTGAACTTTTTCTTGAACTCTGGACACCTAAGTGGTCTAGCCAATGAAAAAGGCCTCCACCATTAACCTGTCATCAGCTCTAGTATCCTCAAACCCTTCTCAGGGATCACATAAATTTCCCCAAATTAGTTTCATTTATTATCCACAGAGAAAGCAAGTGCCATAGCTTTCTTAAGGAATGGGAAATTCAGATTCATAGTGAAACGTTTTTTGCCTGGGTATTTGGGCAAAACACATTTATTATAGTGTAAAACATTAATTTTGAGCTAGCTTTATTTATTCCCATTAAGATGAAAATATCACATTACTTTCATGACAGTGCCATGTAACCTCATGAGTATCAGGTGGTGGTGGGAGAATGAGGAATGCCTTCCCTGGTACAAATGGATAGACACTCCAAGGGGGCATCTTGCATATCTGTTTTATTATTGGGAAAGTTTTTCCTTATGTCAAGTGAAAATCTTGGTTATTAAAGTTTAGTGTCATTTAATCATCACTGGAGATGGAGCCCTATTGGCAACTCTTCTCTTTATAGAAATCCTTTTTATGAATGCTATTAAATTACCCTTCCACCTTCTTTTCTTTAGACTAAATCATCTCAGGTCTTTTAGCTTTTTCTCATAGCTGAATAGGCCAGTTTTGTAGACCTTTACACATTTTGTTGTTTTCCTGTGGACATATTCCATTTTCTTTGCATCTTGCTTAAAATGTAGAACCTCAAAAGAACACAGTACAACTTGACCACTGATACAAGTGATAAAAATGACACAAAATATCTTCTGAAAAAGACTTAGGAAAAAGCCCTGTTGACTCTGATAGCTATCAATGACATGAAGATATTTGAAGCAATGTGTAAATGGCAGCCTCTTCTGCCTTAGAACGGAACCATGTATTAGTACTAATGGATTTTTATTCTGCCTGTCTGACCTGCCTTAAAGCAAAGGATAGAATAACTATGAAGTACTTGGTTAATATTATTATTCTGGAATGATTTAAATCCGACACGCATTTATTAAGTCCCTGCTTCAGAACAAACAAGACGGTGATGAGACAGTGACATCACCCAGTTTATAATCCATATGGAAGAGGAGAATATTACAAAGTGCTAGGTAAGATTTAAAGAGATAAGGGGCAGTTTTGACTGGACAGAGAAGGCATCTTGGGAGAGAAGACCCACTCAGGGGGTCTAGACAGGCAGAGTTGGCAACATGCTGTTTGGGTAGATTCTGGGCATAACTATGGACCAAAGTAACAGCAAAGAAAGACTGGAAACTATTGGATATCTATAGGCAGGGACAGTAGGATAGCTTGCTTGGAGCATAGTATATTTACTCAAGAATAACAAGAGATAAGGTTGCAAAGGATTGCAAAATGAAAGATTTTGAGGAGATGAGTGACAGTATGAGAACAGTGCGTAAGGAGGGGAAATCTTTTCATTCTGTGAAGAACTAGAACAGGAATTCCTAACAGTGCTCTCTCCTGTTCAGATGTTTTGCTGCTTCAGAATGCCTTATTTTTTTTTTCTTTTCTTAGAAAGAAAGATGGCTACAGTCCTCTGATCACACACCAATAAGAAAACTAGGGGTTTTTGGCTTCTAGTTTTTGCTAGGAGATCTTAATGTTCATTTGCTTCTTAGAACTAATTTTCATAGAAGTTTTATTTTGGAGGAGAGGGGATGGAGTGGTATTAAAGAAGTTGGGCAGATTTTTAAATTCCATTAATTGGTTGAAATAAAAATGTTCTATGTTATTTAATGCACTTTATTTCCTCATGTCTGCAGCACCTGACTACGAAAACTTCATTCACTTAATGATCGCTCTCCCCATCGCAGGATTATTTATACTTGGTGGAGTACTGATAATGTGGTATGTCTACAATAAAAAAAGGTAAGAACTTCATGCTTCTCAAGTTGTCATTGAATGTTTGAACGTTAAAATTGGGAGTCATGGCAGTTTGGTATTTACCAAAAAGTAGAGAGACATTGTAAAGCCATCCCATTGAGGACTTTCACTGTGACCCTTCAAAAGGAGGAAATGTCATCATTTAGCGTGATCTTCACTTTATATATTCTTTAAAGGAAAGTAATATATGAACTTGTTGAAATCTTTCATAAGTGTTTTATATAAGATTTTAAGGTTTTTCTTCTTTAAATAAAGCTGTTTCCCTTACTGAATTAACTAACTTTCCCAAGTACAGTAGATGGCCCCTTTTGCCAAATGTCCTCTTTCATTTTAATTGAAGAAAAAATAAAAAGTTTTTTTCCTCTTGAAGAGGAACTTAGGAATTTAGGAGTTTTCCAAAGATCATCCTTTCCATCTTCAGGATTATATAACTTCTTCTGCTATAATTGGGGTAAAATGGACTTAAACTACTAAAGAAACTAATGAGATTTCATGCAAAGATATATACTGGGTCACATTTAGAAGAAGTTCTGAATAGGTTAGAATTATTATAAGAATCAAAGTTATCCCTCTTCCTCTGCTCTGTTAATACTTAATAGAACATATAAAATAAGGGGCGTGAATAAAGAGGAAATAGGTGAAGATGTCATATGTGTAGGGTTTTGAAAATTTTTATTTTAAATCTTTTGACAGAAACAGTGACAGATTAGGGAATGGAGTCCTATATGCATCTGTCAATCCAGAGTACTTCAGTGCTGCAGATGGTAAGTGTTTAAACATATTTGTACACGTGTGATTTCTAGATTTGGGCTATTACTAATGGAAAGGATGTGCTTCATAGTGTTGCAAAAATAATTATGAAAACTCACATTTGCGTAGCATTTTGTGGTTATAACTCAATAAGAGACCACCAGGTGGCACAATGTATAGACCCCCAGAGTCAGAAAGACCTGAGTTCAAATTCAACCTGTGAACTTATTATTAGCAAGTTGTATGATCCTAAGTAAGTTATTAAACCACTGTCTGCCTCAGTTTCCTTGTCTGTAAAATGAAATAGTAACACTTACTTCCCCATGGTTGTTGTGAAGATTAAATAAGATAATAAAGTTTTGACAGTTTTAAAGTGACATGCAACACTAGTTGCTATTGTTTTTAGTATTATTATTATTTTACATACAGTCCTGTTGAGAGAGATTTCACAAGTATCTTTGTTAGCACTGTACTTAAGAGGAACCTAAGACATATAAGGAGAATGCTTTGCACAAAATCCTATCAAGTGATTGAAGACAGCATTGATTTTAATTCTGTTATTGTTATTGTTAATTCTGTTATATTTTTCAAAAACCTAAGCTTGAGAAGGGTTGTCTTATCCAGTTGTTCACTTGGAATTCTTTAGTTCTAGAAATATCAGTTGTGGAATATCATTGCTATAAAGTAAAGAAGTAGACCAAAAAAAAATCACAATAGTAGAGAACCTCAACACGACACAGTAGAAATACACTTCTGAACGTAACCCATATGGCAATCATTTTAATTACATGAAATGGGAGCCTGCAATTACAAATTTTTAAAGCGATTCTAGATACCAGAATGTTTACCTCTGGAAAAGAGAAAATTATGATGTTAACAAAAGTACTTTAGATTCACATAGTTTTTATATGTTTAAAATAATTTCTATCTACTCAAGGACATTCTTTGTAGTTTTCATATTTATTTATTATCTATATGAAAATCTTACTGGAATTTATTTTCTTCCCTTCTCCCTTATTACTCTGTTTCACCAGTATCATAAAGTTTACCTTCTCTCTGTCTCCTCCATTTTCTTTTGACCATTACTGAATATGGTTTAGCAGGTCAGATTTCTGTTTTGTTTTGTTTTAGATTTCACCAAAGGCCCATTCTGAAGCTTCTTCTTAGCATACAGGTCACTGTGGATTCTCAAAGGCTGTGCCAACATAATACAACCTTCTATGAATCCTGCCAAGCTGAAAGCTTTGTGTATGACCCCAGAAATAAATTGTGTTCCCGTAATTTGAGAACTATCCAATTAATTTACGAAAGGTCCATCACTATTTAGTTGTTAGTTTCTAGGTGATGCCTTTTGTTTTGACCTATAACTCATAAAGATTTCCTATGAACAATACAAAGAGGAGTGGTTGGTAGTCCACATCGGTCGAGGATCTGTCTCTATCAATGAGATAAAGGCTTCTTGGTGTATTATATTAAAGTAACCAAATCAAGACCCTGAAACAAAGAGGGATTGGTCATGTCTAGTGATATTAGAGGAAATAAGCAAATGCACATGAAAATTAAATTTCTTTCTTCTCTAAGAGTTCAAGCAAAGAGTGAGAAATATGGGAGATCTTTTTTTTTTTAACACTATGAAAAGTGACTGGTGATTATTATTAACACACTAGATGATATATGTGAAAGCATTTTTTTTTAAAATTAAAGCACCATATGAATGTAAGACTTTCTCATGTTTATATTAGCAAATAATTTAGAGTAAATATGAATTAAGGAAATACAAGCTCATAGACTAGATGAGAAAATGAGAAATAATTTCCTGTATCTTCTTTTGTATAGAAAAGACCACACCAAAAATATCCCAGACAGATGAGATTATGTACTATTATGTATAGAAGGTGTATGCATATTTGTAGTTTTGACAGTGAAATGTCAAGTAAGATTTAGGAATACATTAATGTAGCAAAATAGACTCTATAATGATTTTGATTTTACACTGAGGGAATAATGAATAATTCCAATAACTGAGGGTCTCTGTTCTGACTATTTTCAAAATGTCACTCATCCTACTTTAAAAACCTTAGTGTCAGCTAGACCAATTGGTTAGAACACTGTCACCTCATTTGAACCTAATTTCTCCAGCCTTTTGACAAGCATAGTATAGGTGGTTTCCTCAAAAGGTGACAAAGTGACATTGTGATTCAAAAGTAGTTTAAAAACCTACTTTTCCCCAAAAATGAACTTGCCTATAATCATTTTCCAGAACACATTGGAGATATCTAACAGGAAAGAGCTGATAGCATTGTTCATCCTTCCCTCCAGGTAATTGGGAAAGCTCATGGTTTTTGGTTGAACTATATACTTTCTGGCTTAGTGTAGTAGTTTTCCCATGGATAAATGCATAAAGGGAAGAATTTGTTGACTTCAGAGGCCCTTCCCACCAAGAAATAAGTTTGACTGTTTTAAACTGCATGTTTTACTGCACACTGCACAGTTAATTCTGATTAAAAAGCAAGCCACTTTCCCTGAGATAAATGGTTACGGACCCTGACTTTTATAGTTCCTAAGGGAGCATAGTAAATAGTCTTATCTATTGGACAGTCTTGCATAATTCTAATTTTAAGTTAACCAGCTCCTTATTTTTTAGTGTGTTAACTGTCTAAGCATATGGAAGTGCAAACTTGCTTTTGTGAAATTTCTGCAGATTTGCATACTATGAGTATTAAATCCTTGTGAAGGAAAGTTAGGAATTAGTTTGTAGCCCAGATTTGTAATATTTCTGTGGGTGACTCTTGAGTGGTATTTATTCTATTTAATGGTGCCTTGAAGATTTCAATCAAACGTAATACTTGGAACCTGATTGTCTTATAGAGAAGCTATTAGCAATAGCTGGAGTAAATACTGACAGAGAATTATTTTCTCTCCCATCAAGTTCGTTATCCTGAAGTACTCTGATATCCATACAAGTGGGACCACATAAGTGCAGTTACAAGTTCATCCTGTCCTAATAGAGCCTTTTTGTCCGAACCACCTCCCTCTCACCCAAGGCACTGCACAATAATAGTGCCTTTTGGTACCAGTTTCAGCCAGTTCTTTTGTTGGCACCGTTCTTACTATTTCTTTTACCTTGGACTTTCTACATCCAAATCTTGAGTGAATTGATACAGTGCCTGGTTACTTGAAGTTAAAATGATCTGAAGTTTTATGTGTAGTGTTTTACATGTGGTGAGCACTCAATAAATATTTGTTAGAATAAAAATAAAATAGACCTGAAATAGCTGTCCTGACCATTTTAGAGTTGTCCTCAGTGCTCTTCTTTTCTGGTTTGGCTGTTCTCCACATGGATGAAGACTGGCAGGATACACATTTTCTGAAATTTTTCTTATCCCTTCCCTTTTGTGAATCTCTTTTTTTACCTTCAATTTATTTTGCCATTGGACAGTGAACTAAAGAGCTGAACTAGATAGTTACTGCTTCCTAAACTGTATCTTGAGTCTAGTGTTTTAAGGGGCTTCAAAGGACCTCCCTTTTGGTTTTTCAACTGCTCTTATGCAGATACTGTAATTATTTGTGAAATTTAAAATATCTGAGTCGCACCAGTATCCACTTTTAGTGCAACCTCTTCCATTAAAGTTCTACTCTAGTGGTCTATCTTAACAGTGACCCTGTGCTCTTGAAGCCTTAACTAGCAGAACACAGAACTATTTATTTATTTTGGGTAGAGGGGAAGGGGCAGTCATTTAAAAAATTTAGTTCCAAATTCTCTTCCTCCCTTCTACCCACTGAGAAGGCGAGCAGTATGATACCTATTACATATGTGAAGTCATGCAAAGCGTATTTCTGTATTAGCCGTGTTGTAAAACAATAACAAAAAGTAAGAAAAATAAGGTTAAAAATGCTTCAATCTGCACTCAAGAGTTCGTTCATTCTCTCTGTTGGAAGGTATATAGCATTTTCCATTAGAAGTTCTTTGGAATTGTTGAGGATCATTGTATTGATCAGAGTAGCTAAGTCTTTCACAATTAGATGTTATTGCATTTCTGTTACTATGTACATTGTTTTGATTCTGCCCACTTTATTTTGGATCAGTTCACATAAATTTTTCCTAAGTTTTTTTGAAATCTATCCTCTTCATCATTTCTTAAAGCACAATAGTATTCTATCACAACCATATACCACAAATTGTTCAGCCGTTACCCAAATGATGAAAGTCCCCTTAGTTTCTAATTCTTTGCCACCACAAAATGTACTACTGTAAATATTTTTGTACAAATAGGTGCTCTTCCCTTTTCTTTTATCTTTTCAGGCAACAGATCTAGAGAGTGTGCATAGTTTTATAGCCCTTTGGGCATAGTTTCAGATTTTTCTCCAGAATATTTGGACCACTTCACAACTCCATCAGAAGTGTATTAATGAACCTGTTTTTTCCCATCCCTCCAGCATTTGTCATTTTCCTTTTCTGTCATGCTAGTGTAAGGTTTTTAAAATTGTTTTAAATTTTAAAAGTTTTTAAAATTTGCATCACTCTATTAATGATTTAGAGCTTTGTTCCATATAACTATTCATAGCTTTGATTTCTTCTTCTGAAAACTACCTAGAACACAGAACTCGACAAGGTCTACCAGGCTGGACAAAATTTGTCATCCTAAAACCAGTCTAAGTTTAAAGAAGTCTGCTTCTAAAAATTTGACCACTAGGTGATGGGTTGTTGTTGTTATTGGTTTTAACTTCAGGATTTCATGTTTACTAAAGTATTGAGAAGTTAGAATCTCTGTTGGTGATATCATTGAAATCAGAGATACGTGAAATACTGAGATTTGCTAAATTTACTGGCTATTTTCATGGGAAGCTCTTAGAACACTAAAATAAGCTATTGTCCTTGTTTCCTGACATTATTTCTCTGTAGATTTTAGTTATTGATGTCCTGAGCAAATTGACTAGTGGCTTATCCATCCCATGTTCATATGATGGAAGAGTTTTATTTGGTTTTCCCTTAAATATATTTAATCAAAATACTTTCTGTTCTTCCCCAGTGTATGTCCCAGATGAGTGGGAGGTACCTCGAGAGAAGATCACCATGAGTCGAGAACTTGGACAAGGTTCATTTGGAATGGTATATGAGGGAGTTGCAAAGGGCGTGGTGAAAGATGAGCCTGAAACCAGGGTAGCCATCAAAACAGTCAATGAAGCAGCAAGCATGCGGGAGAGAATTGAATTTCTCAATGAAGCTTCAGTAATGAAAGAATTCAATTGTCATCATGTGGTAAGAGGAAAGTCTTTATAGATGTTGCATTGGGGGAAAGGGGAGGGGTAGGATCTGAAGTGGAAAGACAGTGGGAACTCCTTTTACTTCCTATGTGTACACATTTAGAGTTGACCTCTTAACTACCTGTTTTTGGAAACAATATCCAGAAATCACTGATAATCATCACAGTATATTTGGCTATGCATGCTACTTTACTAGATACGATAGCCGTCTTGTATTCTAATATGTTAGACATAATCCTCTTGTATTTTACGAGCTCAGACCTCCTCCTCGTCACTTAGATTGAGCAGCACTGTAAGCTAGTACTAGTAGTAAAGGAGAGGATGGAAAGAAAGCTGTGTGAACTTACTATCTCAGTCATCTGGTTTTTCCCTTCCAGGTGCGATTGCTTGGAGTAGTGTCCCAGGGTCAGCCAACATTAGTCATCATGGAATTGATGACACGAGGGGATCTCAAAAGTTACCTCAGATCTCTGAGGCCAGAGACGGAGGTCAGTTTTCATTTGCATAACTTTAAAAACTATATGAATGTCAATTAACTACTGTTATTATTTCTACTACTAGTGCCCCACCACTACAACCACCACCACCACCTACCACACACACACACACCACCACCACTACCACTATTACTACTCCTACTACATTTCTGTTCTGTTACCTGTGATTTAGGAGACCTGTGATGCATTTCTTGCTCTACCACTCTTTAGTTTTCTGGGTCTTAGATAATAACTTTCCCTCTGTGCTTCAGTTCTTTCACCTGTAAAATGATAACTACAATCTTACGTCCATTTTAACTGTTAAAGAGCCTATGATTGTATGATGTTATCCTATGTTTAAAATTTGTCTTCAGGGATAGATAGGATCTTTAAAACACTAGCCTATTTTCTAAGGTTTGTAGTAATTTATCACATAAGTAGTTATGGTTAATTGATCTAAATGGTTTCCTAGCCAGAGATTTTAAGATGTTGCAAGAGGTTCTTTCTGTAAAATTGGAAGTTGCGTATAGTTTCTTGCCATTGTATCTGGAAAGTTGCGAGGAGGGTATTTAAAAATAAATTGAACTCCTTCTTTCCCACCCATGTCCACATACCATCACCTTCTTCATGAAGCCTTCATGGTTGAAGCATGTATGCTTGTGACTTTGTAGCTAGATTACTAGAATCCCCTCTTCACAGGACTGAAGAATTATCTTGCTTAGAATTTAAAATAGAAAATAACCCTTAAGTCTTGCATTAGTGAGTGTTTTCACTGGAATAAGTATAAACCAACAGTTTGGGCTGTGAGTTCAAATTCTCATTCCAACAATGACTTTTGGAGTCATTTTTAGATGTCCCTCAATGTCCAGTTTCCTAAGCTTGTGTCAGGCATGAGTAAAAATTAATGTCTTCTAAAGCAAGTCACTTGATGAATGTTTAATAATGATACTAGCCACATTAGCAGACTTGGGGTATGAAATTTCACATTTTTAAATGTAGCAGACTAGCTGTTTCAGTTGTGCCTAAGAGTTTATAATTTTTTGTAGCATAGACCCTGTTTTGCCAGTTGCTGTAGAGTTGAACCTTTCCAGTTCCTAAAGGTTGGGATTTGCTCTGCAGAAACCTCTTTATCCTTACCTCTCCTGAATTCTATTAACTTTTCTCCATTTGAACACATTTTTTGTTTTATTTTTTATTAAATATAAACCTTTACCACCTCCCAAGTGGAACTTCCTTCATTTTAGTTCCAAAGAATGATTCACTTCTGATTTCATTGTCTCTTTAACAGTCTATGTGTATAACCCCTCAAGGACTTTGAATGTGATATCTTTGAAGGCACAAATAACTAAAAGTCCCTGCTTTAAAAATGTGTCTGTACAACATTTTGAAAACCATTGGTATACAATTCTAATTTAGCTTTGAAGACTACTTTTACTATATGTGATATTTATTGTTGAATGATGGCTTGTTGGAAAATTAAACTTGTGGGATAAATTCAGTTGTGCTCCAGCTAACACTGAAAGGAAAAACTTCCTTAAAACTTCCAAACTTCCTTTGAAAGGTTATAAGTACATCTATTTTCTAAATACTTTTAATTTTAAGAGGATCCAAAATGAACTTCTGAGGCCTCCACTTTCTCTACTTTTCTCTCCAACTACCCCCCTCCACTTTTCCCAACAACTCTTTGTTCATAGATTGAGTATTGGCAGACCTGGATAGTCTTCCATTAAGTAGGTTTGTGACTATGGGAAAGTTACACTTCTATGGAGATGCTTCCTAATTTATAAAATGAAGATGTTAAGATGATTGTCATGGTGACTTCCTCCTTCTGTGATTCTGAAGCAGTTCATTTTCTTTTAGTATCACCTAATGAGATAACTTGGGCAGCTAGATGGTGCAGATAAAGTGCTGGGTCTAGAGTCAGGAAGACTCATTTTCCTAAGGTCAAATCTAGACTCAGACATTTAGTAACTGTGTAACCCTGGGCAAGTCACTTAACTGTACTTGTCTTGGTTTCCTCACCTATAAAATGATCTGGAGGAGGAAATGGCAAACTACTCCAATATCTTTGCCAAGAAAACCCCATATGGAGTCATGCAGAGTCAGACATGGTTGAACTGACTCAAAAACAGCAACAATGAGTTACTTAAAATGAGAGGCCTGGCTCAGCCGTGCTCTCTAATATACCCCCATCTCTTAAACGGCTCTCAAAGGCTAAATCATCATCCCGACTCACCAGAATATATGGAGAAAGAGCTGCCATTTATTCACAGTGAACTGAAACAATGCATCAGCATTGTAATTGATCCAAATTAAGCCTTATAGTCTTTCTATTTTGAGATCAATTATGGATTATGATTTTTCAGTAAACACATATACTGTATTTAAGGCAGTGGTTTTCAAAGTGTGGTCTGGGGATCACTGGGAGTCCCTTTCATGGGATCTGTGAGGTAAAAGTTGTTTTCACAACAGTACTAATACATTTTAATTTTGAATCCAGCAATTATTTATAGATAAGCCCTCATAAATAAATGCTCTTTGGAACAGGGAGGAAGGTGTCCCTCAATAATTTTTTAATATGTAGCATGTACACTCAAAAAGTACAAACTTCTTGAGAAATGCTGCATAAGGTACCAAAAACTTATGGGAAATATTTGATCAAGAAAAGAGAATGAAAATTTATTTATAAAATTATCGATCCTTAGTTACATAAGCAGCATCTTGTGATCAAAATAGTGATAAATGATTTGAAACACTGACTGTAGACTACTAGGCTTGTCTTCAAGGACTGCAGTTGTGGCTCATAGACAGTTACCTTAATTAAGTAGTTGAAGAATTGATCTATTTATATTTAGCTCAGTGTGGGCATTTCACAAGGTATGAAATTCATTTTTTTCCTTTCACGTATATAGAGAAAACAGGTTGATCAATGAGCTCTCTAATAATGTGCTTTTTATAAAAAAAATTCTCAAAGTTATGAATAAATTTGCTCTCTCCTTACTACATACGTTACAAATTATATGTTAAAATTCAGTTTTTGTTATGTTGGTTTTTATTTATTTTTTAAAGTAGGGGCAAGGAGATCACAGGGTTGAGAAACTCAAATACTGTAAAGGAAAGTGATTTCTGAACTACAAACTATTATAGAATGTAAGGTATCAGTAGGAGGAGAAGGAAGACATATACATCATCAGACAGTTTTCATGGAATTAATAAAATGAACGCTTTTGAACAGAGGCAAGAAAAAATGAGATCTTAATCTCCAGAGCCACATCTCCAACTACGTTCAGACATCTTGAACTAGATGTCCCATAGACATCTTAAACTCAAACCCATTAAACATCTTAAACTTACAGTCTTTCTCCAAAACTCTCCCCGCACCTGTTTTGAACTCCTGTATAACTGTCGAGGGTATTAACACTTTCCCAGCCACTTAGATTCCTCTCTAGTGTCATCTTCAGCTTCTCATTCTATCCCACTTTCCATATTCAAACTGTTGCCAAGACTTGTTATTTACCTCTTAACTTCTCTCATATACACTCGCTTCTCTCCTCTGGCACTGCCACCACGTTGCTGCAGGCCCTTATCACCTCAAACTGAGACTATTGCAATAGTCTAATGAGTCTTCCTGTCTCAAGTCCCTCCCCACACCAGTCTGTCCTCTACCCATTTATATAACTGATCTTCCTAAAGACCTTGTCTCACCCCACCCCCCCATCCCCATTCAATAAATTCCAGTAGCTGCCTTGTCACCTCTAAGATCAAATATAGAATCTTCTGCTTGGTATTCAAAGGCCTTCACAACCCGTCCTCCCCCTACTTTTCCTGTGTTCTTCACCTTTCTCCCCCTGCATGTATTCTGTGATCCCATGACTCTTTGCCATTCCTCACATATGACACACAGTCCATCTCAGGCTCTGATCATTTTCACTGGCTATTCTCCATGTCTGGAAACTCTTTCTACCTCCTGGTTTCCCTGGCTTCCATTAAATCTCACCTAAAATCCCAGCTTCTTTAAGAAGCCTTATCTTTAATTTATCATATATGTGTGTGTGTGTGTGTGTGTATATATATATACATATATATGTATATATATGTATTGTGGTACAACGCTATTTGTGTGTTTTCTATCCTACTAGACTATGAGCTGCTTGAGAGTAGGAAGTGTCTTATGTCTTTCTTTGTAACCCTAGCACTTAGCACAATGCCCAGTATATAGGAGACAGTCAGTAAATAGGGCAGCTGGGTATGTGAATGGATAGAGTGCTGGACCTGGTGTCAGAAAGACTCATCTTCCTGAGTTCAAATCTAGCCTCAGAAAATTACTAACTCTGTGACCCTGGGCAGGTCACCTGTTTGCCTCAGTTTTCTCATCTGTAAAATGAACTAGAAAAGGAAATGAAAAACCCACTCCAATATCTTTGCCAAGAAAACCCTATTGTGAGGGGAAGTAGGGGATTGGGGGGGTGACAAACAATAGTAAATGCTAATTGATTTCTTATATGAATGGGGAATTTAAATGTAAAAAGGGAAATTAAAAGAATATAAGAAAGTTTATGTGGAAGTTGAGGAAGGAGATAAATATATTTGAAGACTTGTCCTGTTTTTCAAAGCATGTACGTAAAAATGAGTTTTTAAGTGACCTTCTCTTAGCTATATTTTGTCCTTGGTAAACCATTGAGTTAAAAGGAGTATAAATTTCTAGGTGCTCGAGTAAAATAGAATTCTTAATACCAAAAATTGCTTGTTTCACTTTAAACATTTTATGTACTTCCCAAAATAGAAATCCCTGGTCTAAAGGAGTGCTAATTGGCGTTTCTCGTTGTAGCTGAGCTTGATGTGGTTAGGGAGTGAGCACATGATTTTACCACTAAGCAGATGCTATGGTCTACATAATAACATGCTGATTCCTTAGCAGGCTGCCTTGTGGTGATAGGATTGAGAAAAGGCATTACAGCTTTTGAAAGGGACAAATTCCCAATTTTTCTCACATTTGAATCCTTTATTGCTATCCATCAGAATAATCCATGCCAGATGCTTCCGACCTTAAAGAAGATGATTCAGATGGCTGGAGAGATTGCTGATGGCATGGCATATCTCAATGCCAACAAGTTTGTCCACAGGGATCTTGCTGCAAGGAACTGCATGGTCGCTGAAGATTTCACTGTCAAAATCGGAGGTGTGTTCTTCTTTACCTTTCCAACTTTGCAGCTATGTCAAGGAAATAGTCTTTTACATTTCTGATATATTTTTTGTGTTGATATCAATTTAGCTGAGTTTTGGAAGTACTTTTGATGTTTTTAGATTTGTTTGTTTTTTAAAGAAAAAATGTTGTTCTTGGAAAGGGCATATTTGTCTCCATATTCAGGGTTGCATGATGATCATTTCCAGGAATGATAACAGTTCAGCAATATACTATACAGATCTATATATTTTAAATATGTGATGGCAATAGCCCTGCAGAAGTTCAGCTAAGTTATGTTATCTGCAATTGTTCTCATTTTCCTCTTCCAAGGTGTTGTATGGTTTTGGCCCTGGATGGGCTACTTAAATTATCTTTCCAGACATTCTTCTGTTCTCTTAGATAGTCCTTGTTTGTGGTAGCATTCCTATGCTGTTAAACATAGCTTTCCTCCAAGTTAAAGACTCCCCTAACTTTTTTGAGGGTGGTGGATATGTAAATTCCTAATAATAAAATTTCTGATCAAAATAAGGAAAGATGTGCCACTCTCAGGAGATCCAGGGTCTAGATGGGTGAGGCAGGACTTCACTTAGAGACCTAAGTGATAAGAAACAGCAACGAAACAAAAGCAGAATTCCTAAGTGAATTTTAGGTTGCTGGCTAGTAATGTTGTT
This sequence comes from Notamacropus eugenii, assembly GCF_028372415.1. NCBI lineage: Eukaryota > Metazoa > Chordata > Mammalia > Diprotodontia > Macropodidae > Notamacropus > Notamacropus eugenii. The sequence continues at coordinate 156,107,348 of NC_092872.1, forward strand.
AATAGAGATCAGTGTTTCCATCTTAAGTGTACTTATTTTTAGTATGCACCAAGAAAAACATACACCAAATAAAACTACGGTGTTGCTGTGGAAACAGTCTAGCTTTTTCATTTTCATCTGAAGGTTGTGATAAGCACAAAGGAAAATTCACAAGAAAAATACTATAATCCAAGAAAATGATTTCAGAAGTTAACTTTTTCATGTATTTTCTCTATAGTTTTTGTGGAATATTTTCCTACCCTCACCGCTCCCAGTGTCATTTAACTACAATTTTTAAATGAGACATTTTGTAGTTTCTCCCCACCCTCCTCCCCTCAGGGAATATGAATAGTTCTTAAAGAATTATTTCCAAAGCAGGTGTTTCTTCATTTGCTCTTACAAATAAAACTATGTGCTACAGAGTAAACGAATAGGTTGAACAAAGCTCTGATTGTCATGAAATATTCATTCAACACCTGCCAGCATGTGAGCCTAGATTACGTATCATACAAAGCATATCAAAGACCTTGTTGCAAAAGTTATCGTGCACATGGCCCATATAGACTAGCCAGCAGGGGATGAGAACTGTTTCTCTGGGGTTTTATCAACAGTCAAAGCTTTGAGGAAGGAAATGTGAGTACAAAAAGAAGTTGAATGGGTAAGCATGAGCACCTTTGGAGGGGAGTTGTTTTCCTTTTCTCTTTACATTGCCTACTCTCATTTAAAACAAAAGCCTAAAATATTTTATTAAGTTGATAATGTACCAAGGTATCATGTTAGACACTTGTCTTTTTTTTTTACCCTACCTTTTTTGACCAATCAACATTTATTAAGCACCTACTAGGTTTCCCACACTGTCCTAAGTGCTGATGACCTTCAGCCTCAGCTGGGAATGTGGAATAATGTCATAGAAACTTATTTATATCAAATATGAGTTGACAGTCCACCTCTATGAATTAGCTGCTTTTTAGCCTCCATGAGACTGGTATGAAAGTAAAGGTGTTTTGTACCAGTTTTATAATGAAATCACCTAAGCTGTTATATGCTGTTTGTAACTAGATAGTGCAATGGGTAGAGTACCGAGTCTGAACTCAGAAAGACCTGAATTCAAATGTGACCTCAGATACTTGATAGCTAGCTGTATGACCCTAGGCAAGTCATTTAACCCTCTGTTTGCCTCAGTTTCCTCAATTTTAAAATGGAGGTAATAATAATTTTGAAGAGCTTAGCACAGTACCTGGCACATAGGCAAATATCAGCTATTATTAAATTATTATTAATTACTGCTACTATGATTACCATCATTATTATTATTAATTCTTGGAAATTTTTTGCAGATATTTTCTTGGAATTGTCTTGTCTTCCTCAAATTTATTTAAAATTTTGTGTTAAGCAAAAACTTTATAGCCTTTCCTCATATTCCTTCTTCCTTCTCTTCTTCTCTCGCCACTCTAACCCCCAACCCCCATCCTCTGATTTGTGTTGACACTGGATTGATGAACTCAGCCATGTTTCATGTATCAAGAAGGATATATACTAATTTTTTAAAGATAAATGTTTATTAGCCTTTAATATAGTGCAGGAAAATAATGTTGATTAAGGTCCAAGATGTTCTTGTACTTTTGCCCTTGCATACTTTCAAAAGTGGGGCAGCTCTGTGGTGTCGTAGATAGAGTACCAGTGCAGGAGTCAGGAGGACCTGAGTTCAAATCTCACCTCAGACACCTGACACTCACCAGCTGTGTGACCTTGGGCAAGTCACTTAACCCCATCTGCTTCATCCTGATGAATATCTGGTCACTGGATTCAGATGGCTCTGGAGGAGAAGTGAGGCCGGTGACCTGCACAGCCCTCCCTCACTCAAAACAAAGTCAAGCGCAAGTCATGTCATCATTTCTCTGATGGCATGGTCTTCTTTGGCAACAAAGGATGAAGGCACACACCCTTTCAAAAGTGAGCTTAACCTGTTGAGGAAATAGCAAATATATATAAAGATTTAAAGAAACAGAGTCTGCCATGAAAAAGAAAGAGTAGACGTATGGTAATATTTTAGATAAAGTAACCTGGGAAGGAATTAATTTAGGCTTAAAGGAGAACCAGATGTCATATTTACATACCATCTGCTAAGGACATGAAAATGAGGGAAACTTGAAAAACTGAATGAGATTAATCCATTGAAAACCATTATTGAATAATGGTCTTAGGTAGCTTGTAAATAACAACTTTGTTAGGAATCTCACCATGAGCAGGTGTAATCCTTCCTGTTTACGGCTGGGGTGAGGAGAGAAGGCTGGAAGGTTTCTTGAGCTCAGCAGTCCTGAGCTGCAGTGGGCTATGCTGATCCGGTGTTAGTCCAAAGTTCAGCATCAATGTGGTGAACTCCTAGAATAGGGAAGTCACCAGGTGGACTAAAAGGGCCAACCAGCCCAGGTCAAAATGTAGTAGGCCACAACTCCCACACAGATCAGTGATGATATCAGGATCATGAGTAGCCCCAGCACTTCCAGCCTGAGTGAGATAGGAAGAGACCCAGTCTTTTTTCTTTTTTTAAGGAGTGGGTTAGGGGGAATCTTATCATGTCGCTTGGTTTAATTGGAATCCTGAATCTCAGTGCCTCATCTCCACCTACTACTATGATAATCTTCTCTTGGGATGGTAATAACATGAAAGGAATTTTTCTTTGGATATACTGTGAAAGAGACTAGTTTGCTTTATGGATCAAGAATCAATTTTTTATAATATCAAGCTTTTATAAATCACATCTTTAAATGCTCTGATATTTCACTATTTAAAGGAACTCTATAGTCAGCACTTTTAAAAGCAAAGAAACATTGAGATCTTTCTTTTCTGGACAATAAATCATCCTTTAATTTGTTGACATGCAGAATTTTTAGTGTCTGGTTTAATTAATATGAAGTACATATTTAACTGTTAGTAGTATGCATTCATATCACATCCATTCTGTTTGGTGCTTTTAACAAAGTAGTGGCTGACATGAACGATCACATGTTTATTGTGCGTATTCATTTCTCCTCTAAAAAATTGCTTGAATAATTTAAGTCCATTGTTCCTTCTTTCAATTTTATAGATTTTGGTATGACAAGAGATATCTATGAAACGGATTACTATCGAAAAGGAGGTAAAGGATTATTACCTGTTCGTTGGATGTCTCCAGAGTCACTTAAGGATGGAGTCTTCACAACACACTCTGATGTCTGGTAATGACATTTTGTTTAACAAAAACTCATTCTGTCTCTACAAATCATACCAAATCAAGCTTCAATGTTTACCTCTTTCTCCTGTTGCTTTTATATCACTCCATTACCAATTCTCTTTGTATTATTGAGGCTAGTTTCCTTAATCCAACACTCTCTCTGGAATTCCTGGTATCAGTATGTCAATTAAAAGAAGAGGTTGTTATTCTCATAACTCATTTGGAAGGAGGCTAACTTAGGTCATTCTTCTAGGAACTGAGATTTTTCAGAACCAATATTTTCCATTCTTTTATCTTTCAACCTTCTCTCACTCTCTCATTCTATATATGCTTAGATGTATGTATCAATCAGTCACTTAACCACTGAACATTTATTAAGCACCTGCGGTGTGCCAGGCACTGTGCTTAATGCTAGGGATACAAAAAAAGATGCAAAAGACAGTCCCTACCTTGAAGAAGTTCACAGTCTAATGGGGGAGACAACAACATGCAAACAGATATATACAAATGATTTATATACAGCATGGGTAGGAAATAATGAACACAAGAAAAGCACTAGAATAAAGAAGAGTTGGGAAAGACTTGCTATAAAAGATGGGATTGTAGCTGGGATTGAAGAGAAGTCAGTAGATTGAGTTAGAGTGCCAGTCACGGGAAACAGTCAAAGAAAATACCTAGATCCAAGAGGGTTGTGTGCATGGAACAGTAAGAAAGCCAGTGCTACTTGATCAAGGGGTAGATGGAGAAGAGTACGATGTAAGAAGACCAGAGAGATAGGAGGGCTTTGAATGCAAAATAGAAGATTTTGTATTAGATCCTGGAGGTGACAGGGAATCACCAGAGTTTATTGAGTTGGAGGAGGTAGGGACATAGTCTGAATAATGCTTTAGAAAAATACTTGAGTGGCTAAAGAAAGGATGAACTGATGTAGGGAGAGACTTGAGGCAGGCAAGCCCACCAGCAGGCTATTGCAATAGCCCAAGCATAAGGTGATGAGGGTTGCTCTAGAGTGATGGCAATAGAAGAGAAGGGGCCATTTCTGAGAGATGTTGCAAAGTTCGTGAAATCAGCAGGTCTTAGCAACAGATTGGGGGGATGGGACATGGTGAGAGACACTGAGGAGTCGAGGATGACTCCTAGATTGAGATCTTGAGGGACTTAGAGAATGGTGTTGCTCTAGACAGAAATTTAAAAGGTCAAAATTGGGGAAATCATTTGGGGAGAAAGATAATGAGTTCTTATTTGGATAGGTTAAGTTTAAGATGTCTGTTGGACATCAAGTTTGAAATGCTTGAAAGACAGTGAGAGATGCAAGATTGCAGATCAGCCGAGAAGTTGGGTAAGGATAGGTAGATTTGAGAATCATCGGCATAGAAGTGGTGATTAAATCCATGGGAGCTGGTGAGATCGCTAAAGGTGGTAGTATAAAGAGAGAAGAGAAGAGGACCCAGGACAGAACACTGCAGGACACCTACAGTTAAAACAGCATGATCCATCCAGAAGAGGATCCAACAAAAGAGACAGAAAAGGAATGGTTTGATAGGTAGGAGGAGAACCTGGAAAGAATGGTGTCCTGAAAACCTAGAGAGAAAAGAGGGTCAAGGAAGAACGGGTGACCAATATTGTCAAAAGCTACAGAGGTCAAGGAGAATGAGGATTGAGAAAGGCCATTGGATTTGGCAACTAAGAGATCACTGGTATTTTTGGAGAGAAAAGTGTGGGTGGAATGATAAAGTTCTAAGTCAGACTTTAAGGATTAAGAAGAGAATGAGATGAGAAAAACTGAAGGCACCTATTGTAGATGGACTTTGCATAGAATCTAGCTATACAAGGCAGAAGGAGATATAGGGTGATCATTAGAGATGGAAAATTCAAGTGATGGTCTTTTCAGCATGGAGGGAGATGTGGGCATGTTTGTAGGCAGAAGGGAAGGAGACATACAGAGTGAAAATAAGTGATAGAATAGGAACGAGGGAGGGGACAATCTGGAGGAGATGACATAGAATGGGATTGCTTGAGCAAGTAAAGGGGTTAGACTTGGTAAAGAGTAAGTCCAGTTCATCATATGAAATGGGTGAGGGAGGAGGAAGGAACAGAAGGCACCTGATGTGAGGTGGGAAATGTGAAGGGGGAAGAGGGAGCTCATGGCAAATGGCCTCATTTTTTTTTTCTGTAAAATATGAGGCAAGGCTCTCAGCTGACAGAGTAGCTGTCAAACATGGGAGGTTTGAGGAGGAATGAATAGATTTAGAAGAGCCACTGTGGAGAGTGGCGTAGGGAGGGCAGGCATAACAAGATTGCCTGGCAGCAGTGAGGGCCCATTTGAGGTTATGTTATATAAATTTGTAGTGGACCCAACCAGAACATTCATGTGATTTTATGCGTGTAGGAATGAAGGTGAGGGATGGTGAGAGCAATTCAAGAAAGGCTTGGCTGTGGGTATATTAAGTGGCAGGAATAAAGGGAATAGGGCTTCCTAGAGATTCAAGAGAATGACAGCATAGAACTGAACTGCTTCACCAAAGCGTCAAAATGGGGAAAAGGGGATAGAGCAAATAATGTATGGGAGATAGGCTGTGGGAGAATTGAAAGGTCAAAAGATTGAAGATCACAGTGCAGATAAAGAATAGGATTTTTTAAGGAAGGCAAAGGGAGAAGTGAAAAGCTAATAGCCTGTGGTCTGATAAGGAGATTCTGGAATTCTTGAAGGTAGAGGTAGTATATTTGTGGGTGATGGCAAGATCAAGCATATGACTATCTTAGGGGGCAGCTGGTGTAGGGTGCAAGTGTAAGTTATGGGAAGCAAATAAGTTGAGGAAATGAATGGTTAGGGTGTTTGAGGGAGAGTCATTCTGACTGTGGAATTTCCCTAGCATGAGGCCAGGAGTTGGGAAAAAGAGAAAAACTGGAAACCTTGTACTGAACTCATTAAAGAAGGATGACTGACCTCAGAATCACTTGTACATGTATTTATATATCTTGTAAATATATTTATATATCTGAAAATGTACATGTACTTGTACATGTATTTATTTATCTGAAAATATATATAATGCCACCTTAGAGTTATATAGTTCCTTGCCATTTAGAAATTTCTTTCATTTGCACTTTCATGTCTCACTCCTTCCTTGCTTCCCTTCCTTCCTCTTTTCCTCCCTTCTTAAAAACCTTTAATTTTTGTTGATACCAGGTTCATTCACATAGTACTTTGCTGTTTATGAAATACTTTTATATACAGTGTCTCATTTGATCTCCACAACAACACTCTGAGATAGCTGGGGCAGGTTCTTATGTATCCCCATTCTACAAATGAGGAACTTGCTACTCACAACAATCAGTACAGATTGGTTAAGTGGTATAATTGGGACATAAGCCCAGGGTCTTTTGACCCCTATTTACTGCTTTTACTGCTATGTATCCTGAATTGCCTTTTTAAAAAATATATGTAAAGTTTATGTGTCTTTATTATGTTTCCCATTAGTTCCATCTGTTTTTTTTTTTCTTTCAGTAGGCATACTTGGTTGCTGACTCCTAGGTAGAATGGGAAACAAAATATCTTTCTTCTTAATAAAAGTCTCTTAGTAGTAGCTTTGGACAAGTTCAGAAAATTCAAGCCCTGCCCTCTTCTTTATTCTCCCTTCTCCACAAGTTTGTAGATGGGTAGTCAGTTTCTAAAACATAATTGAAGGTCTTGGCAAATAGTTGGACACTCTGGCATGTCAGTTTCCCAAAGTATTAAATGATTTCTTGGCTTTCCTAGCAAGGGATCTTACTGCTTATGTGATGTTTACTTCCAAGTGTGGATGACAACACAGAAGAAGCATTTAAATAGTAACCTACATCAGTTTTTTAACCTCATGAAGCTCCAAGGGCTTAGGCTTGTTTTTTTTTTTTTTAGTCAGGTGCCTATTAGAAATAGCATTTAATTATGACACAGCAAAACATCATTGCTTCATTGTGAGGTCAGATATTGGAACTGTAGTGAAATAAGGATGTCCAAGAAGGAGCCTCACTGTACCAGATCAATCCCATTTTTAGAGATTAGAGGTGAGGGCAAAAGCAAGTTGTTTTTATCCTAGTACTACTTAGTTATTTTTGCTAAAAGCAGTCATGAAGGGAGAGATGTTTACTACCAATTTTCCATTTCACTACTTGACCACATAGAATCAGTAAAAAAAAAATAGAAGCAAAATAAGTGTACAATAACAACAAAGCATCCCATGTAAGTGAAACCATTTTAATCTTTGGTTGAATACTTCCAGTGATGGGAAGCTCATTCATTTATGAGTCAGTACATTTCATTGTTGGACAACTCTAGGTGTCATAAAGTTCATTTTCATGTTGAGGTAAAACTTCTTTCTCATAGTTTTTAGCTGCTGTACCTACTTGTTCTGTCCACTTCCTTCATGGGCAGGACCAGATTAAAATGTAATTGGGAAATGTTTAACAAAATAAATAAAAATACAGTATAACATAGGTCATGTTAACTTGTGGTTTTCTAAGTCACTATAGTCTTGACAAGAATCCTTTCTGTTTGAGTTTGACACCACAGCTGAACAGAACAGAGCAAATCTACTTTCTAGATGACATCTTTTTTCTATATTACATCCCTTCAAAAATTTTTTGAATCGAGTTATGTTTTCTCCTTGTAGTCTTTTCTTTGGATTAAAATCTCAGTTTCCTCCAGTTGTTCTTCATAAAGCTTGGGTTCTAAATTTTGAATCTCCATCATGATGGACCTCTTTTGAATGCTAAACAATTTTCTCTATCGAAATAGCATACTGACATTTGAAGAGAATATTCCATCAGTCAATTCAATAAGTATTTATTGAATATCTTTGTGTAAGGCTGTAAAACATACAGTATATTCTTTAAGACTTTTTTTCTTCAGCATGATCTATTAATGCAGCTGTGGATTGTATAATATTACCTTAAATAGCTGGTGTTTCATGCTGGTGGCTTATATACACCTCTAAACTTCTGTCCAAAAATTTTCCATGCTTCTCTGAAAAGAATGATGCATCAATGCACTCTTTTTAAATTTACCATGATTTCTAGTAATCAGTTTACTGCCAGTGTATAATATGAAATGCCTTTCAGTTTGTATTTTTCTGTATGTCAACATATCAAACATTGATAATGCCCCCTTCCTTTTTCAAGTGAGTCCAGGTCCAGAAAATCAATGTTACATTTGATTGGGGAACATTTTTTATCTTACACAATCCTTACACCTACACAGCCCTACACAACATGGGCACTGAAAATGCTGAACCTGGTTGTTTGTTAATGTGTGTGGGAGAGGAGAGGTAGTGGAGGTTTTTGGCAAGAGGGGGGAATGGGGAAAAATCCAAATACCATGTTAATAAGTTCTCCACATAGATGGAGACATTTAATCTGCAAAAGTGAAGTCAATTCAGATTACTATTATATATGGTCAAAATTTGTGTAGTACCTTGCCAAATATTAAACTGCTCTTAAAAATACCTAAACTGAAAGCCTAAAACACTCTTCTCATGCTAATCACTGCCTCACACCGGTTAACATCGGTCAAATCATCTAGTTGATGAATCTAGATTAGAGGACTTCTACCTCTAACACTCTCTTGTGCTTTGGCTAGTTATCGAAGCAAAATTATTCTGCTTTTCCATCTACGCAATATTGATACCAGGTAAGTGCACAATTATTTCCTAAGGCATTATTGTAGGGGGACTGGAGCAAGGTCCTGCTAGGCACTTGAAGGGATGAAGGAAGGTAACTGAACCTGCAGAGAAATAAACATTATACTTTGTTTTTTTTGAAAGTTGCATTTTTATGGCCTGCTGAGTTGATAAACAAAAAAGAAAAGAAGCAAATAAACTAGAGAAAATGTTAGACAATAAGACCGCGTTCTGTGACCAAGATGAGAGATAGTAAAAATAGAAGATATATCATTCAATATACTGTTTGACAGTTCAAACATCGCACACTTAAAAGCTTTAGAAGCATGTTACTTATGTGAACTTACGTATTTAACAATGTAGAGATTCTCATTCCAGAAGTGATGGGGAAAATATCAGCTTGGTCTTTTTAAAGCAATTGTTTTGGGGTCTGAGTGCATAAGCTTTTCTAGAACTCTTGTGTAATAGAACTACTATTTCATGGTCAATAGAAGTTATAAAGGACCATGGGGTGGGGTGGGTAAATCCCCCCTTGCCTACCAAGATTCTATTTAGGTCATACCAACATGTGCTTTGAGTATCCATTTATACCAAATGTGATTGCAAGTACAAAGTTATTTAAGTAGTTTAAAATTTTACGCTTCAGAGGGTCACAAATTTTTATACATATTGTCTAGATTTTTGTGCTGGGCTTGGGGACCAGGTTCTGGTATGGAAATGATGGGATAGGATAAATCCCACTGGCACCATTTTCTTTGTATCTGCCCAGTCCAAAGAAGCCCCTTAGTAGCACAGTGATGCCTTTCATGCTTTGCTAGTCGACATGAACCAAATGTAAAGACAAGTAGAACAAGAAAAATTAGTATATAGTAAGGATTTAATATGAAAAAGTTAATTATGCAGATGTAGAGTATTCCTATATTTAGTTTTATATAGCTGATATGCAGAAACCTATGTATCCTTTTATTATTTACTTTAATTCTTTATGTTATTTTTTTTTAAAGAAACTAAAGAGTAGGCTTTGTGCAGAAGAATTATTTATTTCTCTTCATGGCTGTTTTTCTCTAATTATTGCCTTTCTTCTTTGACTTGTTTAATACCTCTTCTTCTTGCTTCTCAAATCTAATTTGTCACCAACCCTTGTCCTGTCTTCCTCTAGAGTATCTTGAATCTGTCCCTCATTTTTCCCACCATCACTGACCTATCTCTCACCTTCGGATTATTGCAATAGCCTCTGTTCATTCCTGCCTCCTCTACGCTTCCTTCAAATCTATCCTTTGCATGGCTTCTTCCACATAGCCTTCCTAAAACACAGCTCTAATAATGTTACTGCCTGACTTTGTCCAGAACTTTGAATGGTATCCTGTTATCTCCTGAATCAAGTCCAAACTCTAGACTAGCATGGAAGTTTCCATAATTGGATTCCAATTTATCCATCCTGTCCATCTCCTACTTCTTTTCTTCATGTATCCTGCATTCTAGCCAAACAAGACTGCTTGATGTCCTTTCCACATGCCCTGTAAGGATACTCCCTTTTCCTAGCTATGCTTAATTCCTACCCATCCTTCAAAGGCCATCTCTTCTAGGAAAACTTCTCTTAACCTTTCTCCAACTTGCTGGGACTTCTTTATTCTTTGAATCCCTATTGCATTTTTGATATTTCTCTTATGGAACTTATCACATCCTGTCTTGTATTATAGCTTTGTTTGGAGTTGACTTTACCCCTTCTACTAGATAGTAAATGTATTTAAATAAGGGACTTTGTCATTTTTCAATTGAGTGAAAATCATTTAGTAGGAACTCAATGAATATTTTTTGAACTGAATTCCCTTAGGCCAAATTAGATTAGAAAACTATTTTCTTAAATATTACACTCTGATAAGTTATGGTCAGATCATCATTATAACTGTCATGAACTATTGGGACTCAATCCTTTTTCCTTTCTTTACAATGAATGGCCCACACCACCTAAACTCTGTTCTACTCAAAAGTAGATGAAATGATGGGAGGGGAACTTTTAGAAAGAGCTTAGTTCCTGTTTAAAAGAACGACGACAAACTTTTAAATGTTTTTTCTTTATTATTTTAGGTCCTTTGGTGTTGTCCTCTGGGAGATTGCAACATTAGCAGAGCAGCCCTATCAGGGCATGTCTAATGAACAAGTTCTCCGGTTTGTTATGGAGGGTGGCCTTCTAGAGAAACCAGACAACTGCCCCGATATGCTGTATGTATTTCCTGGGCGTCTTAGTTTCCTTCTTTCTGTTCTCTGATATTACGTCCTTCCATTAGTAATGAGGGATCCAAACTCAGAGAAGCAAGTCCAGATTTTACACCGGTGGCTGCCTGTTGGGGTTTTACCCCTACCATGTTTGATAAAATGTCTGCCTTTAGGAATATCGTTGGTTTTTCTTTTTTTTTTCTCTTATGTCTTATTTCATTTAGTGTTATACTTGGTGTACATAGAAGTTTGGCAGCATTTACTATTTTGGTCAGGGGAAGCCCACCTATGAAATTTATGACCAGTCTTTCCTATCCTCCCAACCCCCACAATCCAGTCTACACACAAACATGCACGCACATGCATGCAGGCACAAGGATAGTGAACATCTACATTTTATCAGTGTAAAATAGCTTTAAGCAAGCCTTTGCAGTCACTGGCTTTTTTTAAAGACCACAACTGTGGAAGGCAAGCAGAGAGAAGATGTGACCTTTGGTATCAGGAATTTTTAATGTCTCATGCAGATGAAAAACACATCAATTCTTTACCTTGGGCAGTTCTAACGTACTGCTGCAACCAAAGCTTTTTCTCAGTGAGGTAAATATTTTCCCCCTTTCTGTTAAGTGTTTAAAAAGAGCATGAACCATATGACTAATATTATCACTTAAACTTCATTTTAGTGAACAATGTGGAACTGAAACATGCTTTAACTTAGCTTTAAATCCCTCTGTACACAACCCTTGGCATGCATAGCCTCAGTTAATTTAGGTATTTAATACTCTCATATTCTCAAACTGTCTTTTTGGGAAGAAAAACCTACAACTTGTCGTTTTGAAATTTGTTCAAGGTTGATAATGGGCATATGATTCCTTCTGGTCCTCAGCTGCTGAGCATTCTTGTGAAAAGAGCTTTTCTGGCTAGAGGTCTTACTCTGGTGTCAGATGACAATGTTGTTTTGTGACTTGAGGGAGGTAGGAGCTGGAAAAAATGGGAAGGGGAGGGGATTGAGGGGGAGCACTGTAGCTTTATGCTGTCCCATTTCACTCTTTTCTTTGCACGAAACTAGAAAGAGCATGACAAGAAATCCCTCAGTTATATTAGACACATTAAGAGAAGTTGTAGAAATAGAAAATGGAACAACTTGGTTTCTCATATTCTAGTTAAAGCAGAAATCTTCTTCATAGAGTTTCTGGGTTGTATTATGAAGAACATGAACAAGTGTCGTCTGCCCATAAATAGTAGAGATTTCATCTGACTTTTAAAAGAAAAGTTAAAACCATGAGGAGTCATTCTGGGAAGGCATGTCAGGAAGAATTTTACATTGCCTTTTTAAATTGCTTTGGAAAAACTGCCCCACCATTTTGATGGCCACTGTGGATGGTGTCCTCTTTGGAGAAGCGACAAATGTTTTGTGGACACTTTCATTTTTGTTCTTGAAAGCTACTTCTACCAGGAGAAAAAACATAAATCCGTTGCCCTTTCTATAGATTGAGATTGTGTTGGGACTTGAAGGATAAGTTTGAAGCAGATTTTTCTCTGCAAAAATTTCCTCAGAACAACAATGTTGAAATGGTGAGGCTGATTCTTGTAGCATTGTGGCTATTAGTGTTAAGCACGTTTCTATACTTTTTAGTACATTGGATGCCCTTTGAAATTCGGTTCATTTATTATGTCCTTTAAAGAGTTATTATGAATGCAAAAGGGGCAGCTAGGTGGTGCGGTGGATAGAGCAGCAGTGCAGGAGTCAGGAGGGCCTGAGTTCAAATCTCACCTCAGACACTTGACACTCACTAGCTGTGTGACCTTGGGCAAGTCACTTAATCCCAACTGCCTCATCCTGGGTCCTCTCCAGTCATCGTGATGAATATCTGGTCACTGGATTCAGATGGCTCTCAAGGAGAAGTGAAGCTAGTGGCCTGCACAGACATCCTTCACTCAAAACAAAGTCAAGTGCAAGTCATGTCATCATTTCTCTGATGGCATGGTTGTCTTTGGCAACGAAGGACAAATACACTATGAATGCAAAAGGCAAAGGGTGAAAGAAGGTTGCCAAGCATCTGCTAGCCCCTTCACAAGACAGATTTCTTTACCAAACTAAAGCTTAGACCTGTATTATAAACATAGTCTGTTTAGTGGATGGGAACAAGTACCAACATTGTGAGATATACATATGTAGGGCTTTGCTTTACACTGTGTTTCCCAGAACTCGGATGTGGAAAGAGCTCTTTCCACTTCTCCTAAATATATCCTACTCATCTTGAGTATATTGATAAAAATTACTTGGGGGATAATTTTTAGTTAATTTGAGCAAAATGTCATCGAAATATATAGGGCAAGGATTTTTAGCCTTTTCTGTGTAATGGACCCCTTTGGCAGTTTGGAGCAGCCTTTGGAGCCTTTCTCAGAATAATGTTTTTAAAAATGCAAAAGATAAAATACATAAGTTTATTAAGGAAACTAATTATATTGAAATACAGTTCTATCAAAATGTTTACTTTTGTTTTGGGGTTTGTTTGTTTTGGTTTTTTTTTTTTGGTTAGTTCCTGGGCTCAAGGTTAAGACTTCTGATTTAAGCTTTGATGTTCATTGTTAGAGCTGGTAGAGTCTTGGGGAAGCATTAAAAAAGAACCCAAGTGAACAGGTGTTCGTTTTGTCTTAGGAGAGGGGAGGGTGGCATTAGGGAGGGTATGGCTATTTCTCTTCTCTTGTGATTCATGTAAAATTTTGTCTATAAGATATTTGTGGGACTCGTAAAGTTGATCCACCCACAGATGAATGGGATTTTAATATTCATTTAAGATGCCTGGGAATCTGAGCCCACCTGCTATGGGAAAATCAATACACTTCCTGTTCCCAGCATAATGTAACAGGAAAATTGAGGAGAAGTAGCATTTAGATGTTATAAATTTAATTCAGTTAGATGTCTTTATTCTGTGTTCTAAAAGTTCTATGGAAAATTCCTCTGCCTTTTGGATGCATAACAAAATAAAAGAGAGACTGTTTAGTTTTACAGGTAGTATACCTATTTGTCCTCATTTATGGATAAATTTAGCAAAGGAAGATATCCTCTAGGAGACAAGTTCTTTGAATACAAAGAATTGGGAAACAGGTCAAAATGGAGGAGAATATTTTAAAACCAGAGTCAAGCTATATTCTTAAGGCTTGAACTCATATAACTGCCCCCAAAGTCCAGTCCTGTGCCATTTACAGACACAAACACACTCTCACCTCTGTGGCATGCAACTCACACACACACATACACATATATGTACATAGACTATATATGTGTATATATGTACATATATACATGCACACATGTATATAGCATGTCCCAAACATCTTAGTGTAATATAGTAAACTTTATTAGCTTAACACTGCACTAAGACTTTTGGGACAACTTATATAAGCATAGCTTCTTATGAATGAGAATCTTCTGTATGTAAGAATTAAAGAAGTATTTACTAACCTCTAGATAGACCCAAAACAAAATAACCCAAAGGCATCTGGATTACTTTATTTTTCAGTTTGTAAAACATAATGGACACAACTCCCCCACCCTTGTTGATTAAAAGCCATACATTGTTGAAGATTCTTGGCTGGTTCTGCTAGGATTCAAAGTACTTGAATGCAGATCAAACTTAAATAATGTTTCCAGCCTGTTTTAACACTTGGATAAAATTTCCCCACGGTAAACAGTACATCCTAACAACATTAACTTACTTGTTTGATCTAGTATAGAAGTATTTAAGTTCCAGCAAGTATTTAGGATACCAATGCAAAGGAATAATCCAGCATAGCAATTTCATGGCCCAGAAGTTGTTTTTGAAACATGAACTCCCTTTGAAAGTGTGCAGCGGTGACTCTAATGAGGTTGGTTTTTGCAGACATAAAAGCAGACACACAAGCATCTTCTCTCCTTGCTCTGCTTTGTAGGGAACTTTCTTGGTCCTGAGTGTCATGACCACCGTTCTCATCAGATCTCACTGAAGCTTCTCACTTATGTTTAAAGCAAGAATGCTTTGATCCTTAAGCTCTCTGTATGCGTCCTAGCTTGCTAACTCTCCTACACAGATTTTGACTTGTCCATTTTATGATTCCTGCTCAAGTGCTAAAAGCAGGAACAAGTCTGTCAAAGAAATGCATCTCCTTCCCCTCCTCCTTTTTTTTTTTTTTTTTTGTAAAAAGAAAAGAGTGGTGTACTGTAGTAGTAAGCAATTACTAATTTTCTTTTAGACTGGTTGTAACGCCTCAGGATCATCCTGTTTGCCAGATTTCCCTAATGTCTATGGTTAATTACGGTCTCAAGTTATATGCTGAATACTTTTAAATAACGAAATTTAACCAGCTGAGTTTTTAAAAGAGCTTTTATCATTTTAACGACACAACTTTTTAACCACACAGTTTTCTTTGCTGTAGTTTGCTTATGTCTTAGACCAAATATTATTTAAGGAATATGGTATTTCTCCAACGTTAGTTTTAACACTTCATCTCTAATTCACCCACCATCTCCCCCTAAAACAAACAAACATCCCAACTCTTAACCCACATTTTAAAAGGGAGAGATGTTTGTTGGTTTGTTTGTTTTTTAATCATCTCATGTAGTCCTCTAGAACCTAGAGTCTATTGGAAAGTTTTCTTATTGAGATAGTGTAAACAAGGTCTTGGATCCTGCAGAGTAAAAAAAAAAAGCAAAACACTTCCTTTTATGGGAAGCACTGGAAGGTTTTTGAATCTGGAAGAGTTTAAAAGAAGCATCACATGGCCTTGTTTGTGCTGATGTCACATGCATTACTCCACTGCTTTGTGGTATCTCCCAAGCATTGCCCCCAGGCCACAGGGCTCGGAGCCAGGGAATATCGAGTGAGTGTTCTTGGCCCCAGCTCCTGCTTCTATTCAGGGACATACCAGTCAGCTAGAGAGGCATAGCCATGAAGTCACAGAGATGGATTTTATATATTTGTGTCAGAGCTTTATTTCTATATACGTTGTTTTTCTCCCCCTGCCCTTGGGAAATGGAGCAAGAAGAGAGAGAAGGGAACATGGAAAGGCAAATTTCTTAGATCCTTTACAGAGAGTGGTTGACTGAGCCATAAATGCTGAATATATGTCAGTAAATGCAAAGTTCTACACAGCTCATGATTGTAGAAGAAGCCAAGAGGCTTCCAGGGGAATTTTGACAGTTCCTGGGTTTACTTTATAATAAATAAACTATGCCTATTAGGAACAAAAGATTTAGAGTTAGATAGCTTTGTTTTCAAGTTGAAGCAACATGACTTTCCCAAGGTCACACAGATTGTGAACACAAATATTGGATTTGAACTTGAGTCTTTTGACTCCAAATCCTGCTGTCTGTTCTACCATGGGTACCTGAAAAATGTTTACTTTAAATTGTATGTATGAATATTTTTTCACTCCTAGAATACTAGAGAATGCTATTTCTCCCTTATACATTCATAGACAAGTAATCACAGATAATTTGACTGAGCATGATATAAAATCTGTTTACCTTTCTAAGCCTCATGTCTTCACTCATCTACCCTGGACGCATTGCCCCTCCAATACAAATTCAGCTGATAGCATTCTCTAATAGACCTTTATGTTCTTTCTGGTCACATAGCAGGATTTCCTCTTTGCACAGCAAGCATTTACAGAATCCATTGCCTCACTCCTTTGTGAATTTCTTGAGGAAGAGGAAACCTGCCTGTGGTTAAGGATTTAGCCTCTCCAGCTCTAGAGTTCAGAAACTATACCAGGAGAGCTAAGGATATTGGCTAACTGTAGCTTTCACATCTATAGTTTTATTTTTCATGAAAATTGATTGATCAGGTTACTTTGTTTCTGTACAATGTTCCACTAACATTTGGGGATTGGGGAAGATAAATAATAAAAGTTTTAAAGCCTTCTGTTGTTACAGGCTCCTGTTAAACAAGGAAATTGTCCTTGGCCATCTAGCAGCCTCATTTTTTTTAAATCTCCAAGGAATAAACTTTTTCCTTTTTTCCCCCTTTTTTCTTTTTGCAGTATAATCAACAGTAGCATACTTTTCATCTTGTTTGTGTTGCTTCATCTTTTGGTACTTTCTGTTTGATAAGCATGAAACACACCCTTCTTTCCAAGGTAACCTTCTGTTTCCACGTGGGATTTTGTATCCACTTTGCCAAGTATCACTTTCTGATCAGCAAATGAATGAATGAACCAAACCCAAGTTCTTTCTTTGGCTTCTAGGTGGTTAATGCTATACTTATATCAAAATTTACATTCTGCTTTGTCATACTGAAAATGCAGTCTTCTTCCTGATTGAGATCCCAGTCTGTACCAGCTGTGGACAAACAGCAGGCAACTCAGTCATTGAGTTACTAAGTTGAAAAGTATTTTTGGTATTCTATAACTTAAAAAGTCAATAACTTTTTTTGAGTAATGACCCATAAAGAGGATCTGTTTACTTGTAATCTACTGGGACAGTCAAAATTAAGGTCTTAAGTAGAAATTGTGTGAAATGGAAGCATTTCCCTGACCTCTCTAGGTAGGACTAAGCATGCAGATGTACTTGGACACTCAGAAATGGAGTGGTATCAATTTTATCTCCTTTTATGTGTTGTTCCATTGTATCTTTATGTTTCACTTATAGGTTTGAGTTGATGCGTATGTGCTGGCAGTACAATCCCAAAATGAGACCTTCTTTTCTGGAGATCATCGGCAGCATCAAAGATGAGCTGGACCCAGGCTTCAAGGAGGTCTCCTTCTTCTACAGTGAAGAAAACAAGCCACCAGACACAGAAGAACTGGACTTAGAGACTGAGAACATGGAGAGCATTCCCTTAGACCCTTCTTCCACCCTCCAGCCGGCTGACAAACTCTCAGGACACAAAGCCGAAAATGGGCCTGGTGTGGTGGTCCTCAGGGCCAGCTTTGATGAAAGGCAGCCTTACGCGCACATGAACGGAGGACGCAAGAACGAAAGGGCCTTACCTTTGCCCCAGTCGTCGGCCTGCTGATCCTTGGATCCAGAATCCCATGCAAACAGTAACACATGTACACTGGGGTTGGGGTGGGGGGGGTGGAGGGAAAAAGAAATTTAACAATATATTCAAAAGCCTACTGTACCTCAGTGGATCTTCAGAACTGCCATCGCTGCACACAGGAGACCCCTATCTTCAGTAAACAACACGTTGATGATATTTTTCTTTTTTTTCAATATGCAAGCAGATGTTTGTTTCAGTAAAGGATTCCTCAAATGAGGCGGGCCTTTAAAAACTTTACTGGTAACATTTAATAGCAACAGAAAACTCGAGGTCTGATTTTCCTCTCTCTTTTCCCCTGTGGTCTTTTTTTCCTACATCTCTGTCCTCACACACAGTACATACACTCTCTCTTGGCTTCTTAAGGAGAAACATATCTGCGCGCAAATCCAACCATAAAGCACTTTTTATCAGATCAAAGAAATGGCTGGCTGAGTGGCCCCTATTACCCCTTGCAAGCACCTGCCTAACACTATATAGGTCTTTATAAAATCAAGTTAAGAGACTGGATTTTTAACCCTGCTCTTTAAATGTTTTTTAATAACTCATGAAATTTTCAAAGGGCCATCCATTCATTCGAGGTTGTTACCATTTTCAGTGCTGCCAAATTTTGCCAAAAACCCAAACTTTCCTTTTTCCTTAAATTCTTTTTGTTGCTGTTGTCATAGGCATGGAAAGAGCACAGTAATCAATTGCTCCATTATAAAAAAAAAAAAAGCACTAGTAACCTTCTCCACCCAATCAGACACTGGTACTGTTTTTACACTTCATTTTAAAAAGAAATCAAATTGTTTTTGTCTGGATTATTGTTATTTTTGGGAACTGGACAAAATATTCCTTTCTCGTGATGGAAATGGGAAGGAACTGAAATGATTCTCCACCCCCACCCCTCACCCCCACTCTCTGGCCCCTGGGAATTCTGGAGAAAACTGGCAGTGGTGAGAGCCAGAAGTACACACTTCACACACAAAGTCAGCCGTAAGCCAAACTCCCCCAACCCCCCCCTCCTCCCCATTCATCCCTCCCTACCCCAGGACACCAACCGTAAGGGATCTCCAGTGATGCAGCCTGTCCCTCTTTACAGGTTTGCAAGGAAAGAAATTTAAAACAAAACAATCCAAATGAGAAGAAAAAGCAGTAAATCGATTGAAGCATATTCAGCTTTGTTGACATTTTCTCTGTTATTAAGACTTCTTAAAGGGTCTTACAGTTCTCTGTTAGACCGCGGATCATTTGCATACACATTGTCTTTTATGTCACTTTTATAACTTTTTTACGGTTCAGATACTCATCTATATGTCTGTACAGAAAAAAAAAGCTGCTATTTTTTTTGTTCTTTATCTTTGTGGATTTAATCTATGAAAACCTTCAGGTCTACCCCTCTTTCCTTTCCCCCTTCCAACAAAGTTCTTACGCTTTGAACTATATAGTGTGCAACTTTCTTCTTCCTCTCCCAGTAATTGATACTTGTATAACATGATTTGCCATGAACTGTTTGATGCCTTTTTATAAATACATTTCCCTCCCCTCCCCTTCCCCCATGAGCTGTTTTTTTTTAACACATTAGCTGTGTGGGCACAGGGCTCAAAAAGAAATTGGGAATTGGGGGTAAAGGAAGATACGTGCCCCTGATCCTCATCAGTGTGGCCGAGGGGGTGTCTTTACTATACTCTCCCTCCCCTCACCCACTTCCGTACCCCACACCCACATAGCACTCGAGTCTGTTACAGTGCAAGGCATGATACAAACTCAGGTCAGATAAAAAAAAAGTTAAATATTTCGTACAGTCTTGTTCAGTGTTCATATTCATCGATGTTGAAGAGTCTCACCGTCTCTCCCTTGCCTTTCTTTGGATTGTCACACACACACACATATCTCTCTCTCTCTTTTCTTTTTCTCACTCTCTTCCCCTTCCCCTCCCTCTCTCTCTCTCTATACATATATATATATAAATAATATCTATTTTTTTATTGTTGGGTACAACAGCGGTTTAACTGCAGACACTAGGCGTTTGGGTCACTATTTAAAAAAAAAAAAAAGACTATTTTAACCCTTCCATCCCATGAACAACAACAGCTGTTTCATCCAAATCTTCCTCAGCAGATCAATCACCATGTCACAAGTGGCCCTAGGAGCACTGATCTGATCAGACTTAACCATCTTTCTAATTGGAAAATAACAAGGAACACTTTTGAAATTGTACCTTGTCCTACCTCTCCTTCTCCTTCCACCATCCCTCCCCCGCTGGCAGTTACTTAGATAATTGCATCCGAGTGAGCCCAGGTCATTGACATCCCCAGGTTGGTGAGGAAGTTGAGCCATGGGAAACTGTCCTGGCCTGCTGGTCTGGATATTGACCTGCCATAATGATCATATCCCAAGTAGTCTGTTTCATCTGCAGAAGCCTTGGTAGCTGGGACAAGGCAAGAAAAGTCAAGGCGCTATTTAAATTCAGTACCCAAGTTCTCTTTTGACACTCCTTCCTTGAGGGATATAGGCACTAGAGTTGTTCTGGGATGGAAATGCTTAAATTTTGGAATAAGAACAAAAAATTAAAATAGATTGATTGCTAGTTGTGACTGGAGATTAAAAACAAAACAAAAAAAAAACCAGAAAAATGTTTGTAGTGCTTTTTGCTTGTATAGTTTGAGTCCCACTTTCTTCTCTAGCCTCTGTCCCATAGTTATTTTCCCTTTAAAAAAAAGTAAAGAAAAAAAGGAAAAAAAAGAAGAAAAAAGTTAATTAAGAAGGTATTCTATGTAGGATTTTTTAATTTATTTTTTTGTGATATCAGTTTAAATCACTGTAGAGATGCCCCATAATGAATTTAAATACTGAGATAAGGGTTTTTGTGTATGACGGGGACAGTTTTTGATTTTTTTCAAACATTTATCTACCTCACTCTTATTTTTTATATGTGTATATATAAAAAAAGAATACATCTCACATTTCTCAGCACCTGACAATATGCCGTTGATACTGGTAACCTCATTCACACTACAGACCACATACACTAGGTTATAGAGAGGAGCGGCCAGTACTTTACTCCAAGGGGTCAAAGCATCATTCTAACTCATCTATCTCCTAACATTTCCAAACAACTTGCCTTTTTCTGTTGCTTTTCTTCTTGTTGTTTTGTTTTGGTTTTTTTTAACTGTGGGATAGGAAGAAGACAGAGAGCCAAGAGAGGCCTCTGTAACTTAGCATAGCTGTGTTAGAGAACCTAGGGGTGTGCGTTTGTTCTCTTGCTGCTGTCCTAAACAAGGCAACCGTTGCAGCCTAGAAGAGTGGCTACTTGTCCATCCACGTCTGATATAACTGTCTCTGACTGCTCTATACGAATTGAATGATGAATAACTTATTCATTACCAGAGCCAGTTGTTTACAAGGTTTCCAGGATTGGGGGTGGGACTGAGTGAAGCAAATAGCCTTTCTGTTAAAATTCCATAGACTGGCATAAGTTGTTTTTTGTTACCTCCTGTCAGATGCCACTTGCACCACTGGACTGTACCACAAATCACAAGTCCAAGAAAACTTTGGTAGGGAAATGCAACTGTTGTTGAGTTGTAAAGCGCTCTAAAGTCACCAATTAGGAAACTATCACTCTTCAAGTTTGCCATTGCTTCTGACCAAGAGTTGCAGAGCTCTCAAAGTATGCATGATCCAAATGGATGATCTAATATAGAATGACCTGGATAGAAATTTTTCTCTTCTCCTCCCTACTTCTTTCTGTCTCTCTTTTTTTCCTAGAAAGAAAAGAAAAGGCAACACTGTACCAAACTCTCTGGATTCTAAGGGACTGTCGATCAATTTTAGTTTCCCTTTCAGAGTTTTTTAACTGATTACTATCTACTTGCCCTAATCTACTCCTGCCATTCATATGACCATTCTGGCAGCTGCCCTCTATGCTCTGATGGCAGTATCTGAGAAACATATGGTTGACTCTTCTAAGGTAGGGATGACTTCTTCAAAAATTCAGCTTTATCATTAAGCTCAAGAGCCTTTTCTGTCCTTAGGGAGAGTATGACTTTTCTCAGAGGTCCTCTGAGCTCCCAAGATCATAAATATTTTGTCAGGGTTTTTTTCTTTCATAGGTGACCCCTTGGTGTAGTGACCTCTCCTCTTTTTTGCACATACTGGTTTCCACAACTGGAGATCTGCAGATCATTCAGCTGGCTATGAGGGTTTTGTTAAAACTGTCCAAGTTGTGTGTGCGTGTGTGTTGTTTTTTTTTTTTAACGTAGGTGGTTTAAAAGAAGAAAAAAAGTAGGAAAAAACACTAACAATGTAGCACCCATCATGAAAACATTTCAGAAGCACTTAAATGAGAGAACATAAGCATTTGTGATGGTGCAGTCATATTTTCTGGACCAAGCCACCTTCACTATACCAAGGCATTTTATAGTCAGAGGTCTAGTCTGATTTCATGTTGATTTCCACCTCTCTTTGATTTTTCTTCTTTGTATACTCCAAATAGCTTTACAAATCTGAATTGTGGCATTTTCCGTGCACTCTCCTCTTGACAGTAAATCACACTGCTTTAGTAATGTGAACCACTGAGAATCGACATTGGCTTTTGTATCGGCATTATGTAACTGTTACGTGCAACCTATTCCTGAGATACCACCAGCTTGTCTGCTCTGGAGAATTTCTCTGATGTCATCTGTTAGAACCAAACTGTAGCACTTCTCATTTGTATTATATGAGAAGATGATACTGAACTATGTATGACACAAGATTGCCGCCATGGAGGGAACAAGGCAACTTTCATGTATAGCA
Source organism: Notamacropus eugenii (assembly GCF_028372415.1). Taxonomy (NCBI): domain Eukaryota; kingdom Metazoa; phylum Chordata; class Mammalia; order Diprotodontia; family Macropodidae; genus Notamacropus; species Notamacropus eugenii. Next base: position 156,130,213 of record NC_092872.1, read on the forward strand.
TTAGGTAGGCCATTCTTCTAGCCTCTCTCTCATTGTATTTGTAAGCGTTTCAGTGGTCAAGGAGGTAGTTTAGTTTTAGATAAACACATAAGAAGAAGGTGGCTTTTGTGGAACTACCAAAGCATGCCATACTTGGTATCCAATTTTGAGGTATTTTTGTTTGGGAAGATAGGAAGATCAACCAAGTGTGATGCTAAATTTGAGGCCAGTTCATGTTCCACCAAAGCCTCTTTCTCACTGTGACAGCTCTGTTCTGTAAGCAGGTTGTGAGTGATTTCATGCCTCTTGTCATGGTTTGTTCTCACTGAAACTCAAAATTGGTGGGAAAGTCCAGGGTGCTGTGGTCAACTGGTCCCCAGATGTTGCTGTAAGATTCTCTGAGAGCAGTTTTGAATTGTTGAGGATAAATCTAGTTCAAACTAATAACACTCCTCCATGAAATGCCCTACCCATTCCAGTAGCAAGTATACTAGTAATGTATTTAGGGTTGGGTTTTGTTTTTTGTTTGTTTGTTTTTTAATTAATGTTACTCTTTTGTTTGTCAACTGTCTATTATTTCCTGGGCTAAGCAACTATGGGAAGGTACCAGAGATCCACTCCTTAAGAACCAGTGATAAAGGTCAAACTTTATAATTCTACTCTGAAATAATTGGTGGTACAAACAAGATTGCAAAGAGAAAGATATTGTTTAGATTAAACATTTATTGCCAGAGATGCTGAAGATACAGACCTGAGACAGGCCACAAGGCTTTCATTTTGGCACTCAACTAAGAGGACTGGTTATTCTTTGTAAAAACACATGAATGACCCTTGCTGGTTCAATTATAAGTCAGTCGATAAGAAGCCAAATCTACTAAACTAATATAATCATATGAAAAGACTATGTAATTGAGGACATAAGGGTACAGAGCTTAGAAGTTTGGGGGATTTTCTGAGCTTGATGGTTTCTGGAGGTCTCAGACCAAATCAAAGCTTAGAAATCTTACTTGATCACTTGGTTCCTATGAATAAACCATCTAATGTCCTGCTTTGGAAACTGTTACCAAGGAATTTGCTTCAAATTGGTTGATGATATGAATTTCTGATGCCGGTGTCATTTCTGGGGTATGTCTTTAGTTTTTACCTAATGGCATTACTCGTGTGTGTGTGTGTGTGTGTGTGTGTGTGTGTGTGTGTGTGTTTCAGCATCTTTTTGGTAAACATTATGTTAATTAGTGATTCATTAGCATTTTCAATAGGGCTCTTAAGTCCAGTAGATTACGGGTAGTCAGTTGACGAAGATCTGGTTTACAAGAAATAATTAAATGTTTCATTGCATTTTTGTAAGTACATAGAATAATTTTATAAAATGTTTGTAGTTTATAAATGCCTAAAATAATTTAAAGGCACTTTTTTCTCTGTGTGTGCAAATGTGTGCATGTGATCAATTTTTTTGAGGGTACCAGTTTACTAGTTAGCTTTACAGTATGCCAAAAAGGATCTTTACCTTCCCCAAACCGTGGTCACCCCTTCTCCCATCCCCACCCCTCAAGCTTTGTGCCCTGGTTTATAACAAAGGAATGGTGGTATTGATGGAATTAGTAGTTCTGTATCTTCAGTATCTTGGTCTTCCAGAACCCTCCAGTTGGGGGTGGGGATCATCTCTAGCTGGTCATTGCGCTTTATAGTGTAGCTAACTCAGCAATTGAAAGAACCTCATTGGTTATGGAAACAGAATAAGTGTTATGGCAAACTAAGCAGCCCAAGTCACATTATTTAATACCTGGTTTCCTTGTTTCGTGGTATGAAATGCCAGAGAAATTGAAGGATTTGACAGCACAGCAGATAGCTTAACAGTTTTTATAGTGATCATAGCATACAGATTTATTTCTTTAAAATATGACAATTCTGTATGCAAAATATGCCATTTGGTTATTAGTTAGCTGCCTTGTATCATGGCTAAAACTTTGTTTAAAGTTAACAAGGAAGAATCCCTATTTATTTTTATTTAAGTCAAAACACCGAAGATACATTTTTCTGCTCCAAAAAGAATATTTCCTGCCTTTGCTTCCCCCAGCTTCTGACACATGTTAGGCTATGTCTACACAACTCCACGACAATTCACATCTTTGAAAATAGCTGGATGTTTTGCACTATGGCAACAAAATGTCTGATTTGGCTGGTTTTTTGTTCTTTTTTACTTTTTATCCAGATGTTTGGTGTTGTGTAGACACAGCCATGGAGAAAATAGATGCCTTGAGAAAACACCTTTCTGTTTTCTAAGCCAGTGAGGTTTGAGGTGAAAGGATTGGCCAGAGTTTGTCTACCTCTGGGATGAAAACAAAACCAGAATGCTCTATGGAACTGATGCATTGCAAATACTACATTTTCCAAGTTTTCTTGTTTAAAAAAAGTTTTTAAAAAAATAAAAAAAAGTAATAACATGGCCAATTTGTTACATAAAATGACTTTCTGTGTATAAATTATTCCTAAAGAAATTCCTGTGTTTATATAAAATGAATCAGTAGATGATGAAAAAATTTCAAAATGTTTTTGTATATTCTGTTGTAAGAATTTATTCCTGTTATTGCGATATACTCTGGATTCTTTACATTATGAAAAAAAGAAACTTTGTCTATTTTGAATGGCTGAAGCTAAGGCAACTTTAGTTTCTCTTACTCAGCTTTTTTCTAGTAGTTACAGTACTACATGATTTTAAGTTAAATAAAAGAATTCTGTATGCATTTGCTGTTTCTGATTTTGTGGGAGGTTTAGTTCATTGCACTTGGTAAAATGGAGGGAAAGCATTATGGCATATATCTTCACACATGTCACTTGAAAATATTCTACATTAAGCTTTTGGCTGATTTCTGACAGCTAAGTATTTACTGCATATAAATTGCTAGAGAAGAAGGAAACCTATCCATTCTACACCATTAAATAACCTTGAAGAAAACTGATCTACGCAGAGAACGGTACCTCCACCCATCTGACAAAGCTGTGGTTTGTAGAAAACACAGGCACCCATTGCTGGCATGGGCCTAAGGTAAGTCATTCTGCCCTACCGGATTTGTGCTTAGGATTCCCAAGGTTGTACTCTGGTGCCACTTGTTCTGACCAGATTGGGGTGGCAGGCATGTAGTAGCGCCGAAAAAAGGGACAAAAATAATCTTATACCAGTATATATCGCAACCAGGCACATCCTTTGCTGATAGAAATGTCTCTGCCAGTAAACATCATTAATTCACTTTTCTGGGGAATGAGTCAAGGTGGACAGACAAAAAAACATAGCCACTGAAAGATGTCAGGTGAATCTCATATTCTTGCCACAATTTTAAGCCTTCCGTGGAAGGGATAAATACGCAAGATGAATCAAAAGTAGTATGAATTTAAAGATTTGAAGGCACACAAAAATTCTGGCATAAAGATATATGATTGTCCAAAAGAGATGACAGGATCAAGTCTGGTCTGGGTATAAGTCTAGTTTTTGTGATTTGACCTGTGTGGGTACTGCTATGTAGCATGTAAATCTTGTTGGCCATGCTATTTTCTTGGATGGTAATATACTATGAGCTTAGTGTTCCATAAAGTTCCTTCCAGGCTGCAGAGGCCTCATTTCTGACCTCTTAAGCATAAAAGAAAAAAAAAAAGAACTTACATCTGAAAACTGAGGGACTGGGTCCTTTGAAAGATCAGGCCCCTAAACCAGTCTCAAAAAATTAGAGTATTTTTAAAGCATCAGATTTGTTATGACTACTTCTATATGTGACTGCCTCCACTCCCCCCCAAAAAAGATTTGATAGTTTCATTAATGGAGGAGAAGCTCATCTTCCAGTACTTGAATTGAAAAGGACTTCAGAAGCCACATGGTCCAAACCATATTTGAATTGGAATCCTCTAGACAATGAACCTGACTACCACCGTTGATGATTCCCAGTGAGAGAGGAGCCCTCTACCTCCGCAAAGTAGTTCGTGCTACTTAATTTTTTTAGTTTCAAATTTAATAAACAGCAAATAAAATGATCACTTCCATATACACAGTAGAACAGAAAAAGGATTGTCCATAAAGTCTCTTAAAATGCACAATATGCTTTTCTTTTTAAATAAATAATAAATTCAACATGTAACTAACAAATCTATCCCACTTGTTTGCAATTTCTTCTGGTCTTGTGTTCTCTCCTGTGCATTTAAAAAAAAAATATGTCAATGACCTTCCCCGCTTTTCTTTTGATAACCCTATCTTATCTCTTCTTCCCCTCAGTAGAAAGAGAGACAGGTACACAGATAAACCTTTAGAACAAATATGCATGGTCAATGAAAATAAAGTCATTCCACTTATGGATAGCTCTCATTCTTGGAAGGTTTTTGTTCCCCCCAATAACTTCAAGCCTAAATTTACCTCTTTGTAGCATCCACCTATTACCCCCAATTCTGTCCTCTGGAGCCAAGCAGTATAAATTTAATCCCTTTTTCCACCATGGCCTTTTAAATACTTAGAAGATTGCTATCAATCCCCTTCCCCCCACTCTCAATTTTCTTCTTGAAATTAAACATCCCCAGTCTATTCACTCTTTGTTGCTAGAGCAAAATAGATTAAAGGAGATGGGCTCTTAAAAAAAAAAGAGATTAGCTGCATTTCTTCCAAAGGATCTACAGAATTCAAAGCAGGAATCATTCCTTCTCTATCATGCATCTTCAATCCCTTCCTTTTTGTTGGTTTTTCCCTCCTAGTTTATAATCATTTTCAGATCTCCCAAAATAGTATTTTTTAAAAGTCTTCCCTCCAGTATTTCTGTCTAACCTTCCTGATTTTATTATCAATCTAATCCCACTTAACTACCAGATTTCTTGAATTATCTGCATTTAGTGCCTCTACTTTTTGACCACCCATTTATTCCTTATAAGATAACTTTCAGGCACCATCATTCTTAGATCACCAATAACCCAATCCAATTGACTCTTTCCAGTATTTCAGCCCTTTGACCACTGTAGTAATTGACACTGATGGTCACCTCATTGATCCTTAATACTATTTCTTTTTAGTTTTCAATAGAAGAAGTTCTCTCCTGGTTTACTTGAAGTAGTCTTACCTCCTGGCCCACTAAAGTGAGTATTCAAGAGAGCATACATGTGAGTTAGAAGGGACCCTAAAGATCAATTAGTATAAATCTTTCTCTTACTAAAGACCAGGAAGAGGGTTAGGAACAGGGCCAGGGTATTCCCAAACCAGATCTGGTCCTACTATACCACAATGCCTTTTTTTACATAGGATCTTAGATTTACAGATGAAAAAGACCTTCAGCCACCTACTCTAGCTCTTTCAGTTTATACACAAAGAAGCCAAAGTTTAAAAGGTTAAACAACTTGCCCAAGGTTACATGAATTATATGTGGCAGAGACAAGGATTGGAAAGCAAGTCCTACTCCAAATCCAGTTCTTTTGTCACTGTACAATTTTTTACTCTACTGTCTCTCTATACCCTTCCCCATTGCAATTTCATTCATTCCCATGGTTTGAATGACTAAACATTTTCAATAAGCACTTTGTAAATTTTTATGCAACAAACTGTACTAGGTGTTACATACATATTTACAGATAAACATGACCTAATTTCTGCCCTCAAGGATCATACATTTCAATGGTGGAGGGGAGTAGGCAAAGTAGGTGGAGAGATACAAAATGTGCACAAGTAAATATGACACAAATGTGGAAAGGGATAGGAGCACTGAAGAGATCCAGACAAAATACTCTAGGGATATTTGAGGAAAGTAAAGATCACTTCAACTGGGAAGACTAGGGAAAACTTAGAGTTAGGTGGTAGTGGTTGCCCTATACACTGAAGGAATGGAAAAGGGTATACATTCAACGTATGGGGAGATAGGCTACTCAACAGTGTGAAGGCTGAGGAGTCGAGATGGGGAGCAAGTAGTACTGAATCTGGCTGGGAAACTACTAACAGTCCAGTTTGGTTGGGTTGGCATATAGAGCATGAAATAAGGTTAGAAAGTTGAGAGCCAGAGTCTGAAGAATACTACATTCCAAGCTAAGAAGCCTATATTCTATAGGCAGTCAGGAACTATTGAAGGTTTTTGAGTAGGGAAGTAACTGGGTCATACCTGTGCATGAGGAGAGCTAGTCTGACGGTTATGGAAGGGATAAATTGTCAAGGAGAGAAATGAGAAGAAGGGAGATTGGTTTTGAAGGTCATTACAATAAATTGGTGATAGAATGAGTGGGGAAAAGGAGAGATTATAGATATGAAAACAAAAAAGCCTGGCACTGTTTTAGGCCTTCATTTCCTCACCTATAAAATGTTGGAGTTGAGCCAGATGCTCTAGAAGAAGCCCTCCAGCTCAAACATTCTGTGTTTGAACATTGTGGATATAGGATATGGGGAAGAATCAATGATGACTGAGGTTTTGAGCCTAAAAAATAGGGAAGTTGGAAGTTTGCAATGCTCTTGGAAAGGACAAAGGATGAGGACTGAGAATGGGCTTTTGAATTTAGCAACTGAAAGGTCATTGCTGACTTTTGAAAGAACAGTTCAGTAGAGTAGTTATGGATTGACAAGCAAGTGGGTGGTGAACAGGTGCAGGCCAATCTTTCTAGAAACTTAGTAGTGACAGAGATCATCAGAGAAATCCTGTTTCCAAGCTGGCTACTAGACATTTCTATCTTGATGGCCTGGCAATACTTCACAGTCAACATGTCTTAAAAGATACTCATAATTTGAAAAAATTCCTTTGGATTTCCCCATGTCTGTCAAAAAATAACATCACCTAGTCTTATGCTCCAAACCTCATTTTTATATTTGACACTTCCATCACTTCGCGCATTCTAATTGATTGCCAAGTTCTGTCAACTCAAATGCAGAAATATTGCTCTAATCTATTGTTTTCTTTTAATTTCCACTCCCACCACCCTGGTTCAGATCCTCAGCACTAACCTGAATTGCTACATTAACCTCTTACCTGGTCTCCATCAGTCAGCTCTTCCTCCTCATACAGACTGCTGCCAATGTCCCAAAGCATGGAACTGGTTGTGCTACAACTGTGCTCAAAACCCTTGAACTATTTCTCCTTGCCTGCTGAATACAATCCAAACTTCTTGGCTTATCATTCAGGATCACAGCCTTAAGTAGAGCTAGGTTTTGTCCCCTAGAGAGCACTGACAGCACCTGTATTTCCCCAGTAGGGAGAAAACAACTGAGTTTCGTAACTTGTTTCCAAGAGTAACTAAAATGACAATAGGAAGCTAACAATAGGAAAATCAAGATGGCTCTCTTGCCCAGGTGAGCTCTTCCTGGCTGGCCCCACCCTGGGTTCTCCTATTAATAGCAGCCTCTTTGTCACTGGACGTTGGAGGACTCTTTGAGCCACCATCCCTGAGGTGCTTTTTCTGGTTCCAGAATTCCTAGTTAAGGTTCTATTTGGTGTCCTGTAGGCTCTTTGTCTTCCTTGGCTTGTCCCTCATTACTTCTCTCCATCAACTAAACTGGACTACTTAATATCCCTTGTTATCTAGCTTTACTCATGCCCCTCCTCTCTGTCTTCTGAAATAACTAACCATCTTCCAAGTCCTAGTTCAATAGCATTCCTTTCATAAAGCCTTCAGTGATACCCCAAGTCAGAAAACTTGCCTTTCTCTTTTGCACTTATATTCAGTTCTACAGTAGTTATATCTTTGTTGAGTCATATTGTATTATATATTTGAATGTGTCATATTCCCACAGGATCCCCCGCCACACACACACACACACACACACACACACACACACACACACACACACAAACACACACACTGGACCTTGGGCTCTCTGAGATTAGACACCTTGTCTCATTTTAGCTACACTGCTGTTCAGTCATGTTTGAGTTTTCGTGATGCCATTTGGGAGTTTTCTTGGCAAAGATACTGCAATGGTTTGCTGTTTCCTTCTCCAGTTCATTTTACAGATGAGTAAACTAAGGCAAACAGGGTTAAGTGACTTGCCCAGAGTCACATGCTATCTGAGGCCAGATTTGAACTCAAGTCTTCCTGACTCCAGGACTTGCACTCTATCCACTGTATCACCTAGTTGCCCCATTTTATCTTTATGTTTCCTAATAACTAATAAGAGGGTGGCTAATGAGGCCATGTGGTACAATGGGTAGAGTGGTAAGCCTAGGGTCAGGAAGACCTGAGTTCAAATCCAGTCTCAGACACTTTGTATCAGTATGACCCTAGATAAGTCAGTTAATTTCAATATGCTTGTTCCCTCAGTTGTAAAATGGCAATAATGCACCTACTTCCAGAGGGTAAAATCAGATAATATTAGTAAAGTGCTGGGTACAATGCTTGGCACATAATAAGTGCTTAATAAATGCATGCTTCCTTCCTTTCCTTCCTTCCTGTTGAATGAAAGGATGAGATTGTGGAGACTTAGTGCAAAGATAAGAAAAAAACTGAGCTCCCAAGAGAACTGAGAGGCTCAAGGTTCTATCACTAAGTAATGGCAGAATTGGGACAAGAACCTAGGTTCCGTGACAAGGGGAGCCAATGCTGTCTTCTTTTCAAGAGATTCCTGATGATCCAGAAATCAAGTGGGTTCTCCCATGGGGCTGGGGTAGCAAGAGCAGCAGAACAGAAGGAAATGGAAATTACAGCCATGTCTTTCCTTAATGATAAATACAACCATGTTCGGCAAACCCATCACAATGGCTATTACCATGCAGACAAGTCAAGAGCACATTCTTTAACTGCTTGGTTATGCCTCCACATAGCAGACTGTGCGTTGCAGTCATCTATGGTCAGGATTGCATAATCTCTCAGAAAAGAAATTACTTGGATCTCATTACATTATAAAAGAAATGGCACTTGAAGCTAGTTAATCCCTTGTAGAAGACTTCTTTCTTCTACTGTGTTCATCTTTTTCTTCTGGGAATATAACCCCTTGTGTTTTCATTTTGTGTGAACAAATTGTGTTCACAATTTGTTCTCTGCAAACACCATTTTAAATTCAATTAAAAAAAAAATCTTTCAAAAGTGCAGTCAAACTCTTAGCAGGATTTCAGCATTCAGTTTCTTCCCCCCTGAAGACTTCTTTCCTCCTTTGGTTTCCCTTGGCTTATAACACAGTGATTATCTGAGTTTTCTGCAAGTCATGCTTTATTCTCTGGCCTTTCCAAACTGTTTTAACATCTCTTGGATAATGACTTGCAAGGCTCTTCCTAGAAGGTTGGCTGTTAGCAAATTGGATAATGGAGGGACGTGAATGAAAGCGGCACAGCCATTTCCATAATGCAGAGACAAATAGTAGGTATAATCGCAGACATATCTGTAACCACACAGAAATGCCATGGTAAGAATCAAACTAATCTCAATTGTCATGAAAGTCATTTAGGGGAGAAGTTATTTATCTGTAAATCAGGCTGCAAATGGAGAGAGTTTATGGGAAGCTCCTGAAAAATTGTTTTCAGGAAACAAATGTTGATCCAAGGTGGAGGTGGGAGGAGAGGGGAACTCCCCCCCCACACACACACACACATAATGGGATGAACTAAAGGATCTTGGGTAACAGTCTCTAAAATGTGCTTCTAGTGGCACAGATGGAAAGAACAGGTAGGAGTTGAATCCCAGGGGTACCAAGAGGGGAATAGAACCTTACTGACCTTGCTGTGTTCTGCCATTTTCTAGGTTCAGTAGATCCTTGAAAGACAGAATATTAGAGCAGAAGGAACCTGAGAGATCATTTCATGGAAGAGGAGCCTAAGACTCAAGAGGTGAAGTGACTTGTCCAATTAAAATGGCAAATGAGTTCATATCCCCTTACATTAGCATGTTTTATTTCTCCATTTAGTTTTTCACCTGGCTTCCACTTACTTCATTTAATTCTTATAACAATCCTATAAAGTAGCCGGTGTGGGATGCTTTCTCCATTTTATACATGAAAGATCTGAAGTTCACAGATGCTGTTCTAGATTAGAAGTAGGGAATCTGTAGCCTCACTTGAGGCCACATGTGACCCTTTAGGAACTCAAGTGCAGCCCTTTGACCGGATCCAAAGTTCACAGAACAGTCTCAGATTAAATACCCCTTTTCTAAATAGCAAAGTACAGGAAAACAATGGAGCTTAGAAATTTCATCCTGATATCTAGTATTTTCAAGAATTGTTTTTGTGAAATAGTAAAAATGACAGTGCACCAATATGAGAATTGGTATTAAGTCATGCATATTTGGATGCTTACTAGGCTCCTCTGGGCTTAGCTCAGACTCTCCTGCTTCTTTCTGCTCCTAGCTGACCTAATTGTTTTTCCCTAGTTCTTTGGGCTCTGATGGTCACTGGAACTAAAGAAGAGACAGAAGGGGTGGGAGTGGGGAGCAGGGAGAGGAAGGGAAAGGTGTGTGTGTGCTTGTATGTGTGGGAGGGAAAGGAAGAGGGAAAACCTGGAGAGGAAGAGATGACAAGCTAGTTTTTCCTCCAAAGGTCAATACAAACTATACCTTACTTTACAAAGATACTAACTATCCCTTGCTCTAGCTTCTTCCTTGTCTTGTACTCCCAAATCCATAACAACTCCACAGGAGCTTGTGGGCTAGAAGTGATATTCTAGGTATCCCATGGATGTAAGGATAGATTGTCCATAAAAAGTACTGAAACAATCATCAAGACTTAATGATGTTCTAGTGGCTCTAGCTATCGACTTCATTTCTTGGTGGTCAAGAAACAGTTCTTCTCTCAAGGTTTCTCACTGTAGGTCCTCCAAGGACAACAGAAACTGGGAAACTTCACCCAAATGAATTAGGGTTGTATCCTTGCTCACTTTCCTTTCCCTACTATGGCTAGAGAAACTTTTTTTAACTTTCATTTGGTTTCTCCTAGTGTCTCATTTGGTTTCAGTTTGGGTTGGGCTTGATCTTTTGCAGAGTCCTTGACCTATCCTACTCTATCCTGCTTTGGTATTAGGTGAGGAGGCTTACTTTCCATTCCCTAATCTCTTAACAGCCCCTATCCCCAAAATCAGCTTCCTCAGGAAAGAAAAGTGGGCAAACTCCTTTGGGTTTTTGCCCTCATAGACATTCTAAAGCTCCCTAGTGCAGCCCTCCCTTACTGAAATCAAAGTCAACTGCAAGGCATGTCATCATCTTGATGATGAAAATGAAGGACAAACACAACAACAACAAATGTAGGTATAGCAAATGAATTAAATCTTTCCCACAGAGGGGAGAATCCCAGGCTTGTGAGGGTAGGTTTTAGAGTGGCCCCATGGTAGTTCTAAATCCTCGTTGTCTTACTCCCACTTCTTTGGGTGGGCACATGAAAAAAACAAAAACAAAAAGGACAAAAATATTTGCCATCTGAAACAATTAAACGTAGGTTAAATAGCAATTTTTTTCCATTTGCTAGATTCAAAACATAATCGTTTCATGGACCAAAGTGGCTTTGCCCATGGGTCACACAGACAGATAATGGTGGTGATGGGAGGTCTCAGGTTTTCTGATGATTCAGTGAGCATTTCATTGTACCTGCTCATACTTTCTAAAGATCTGAAATCATTTTTTATGGGTCTTTCCCTTAGCCTGAGGAAAGAACTATTGATTCCTTGTTCCTTTACTACCAGGAAGCTAAGTCACCAGCTGGAGCCATTAGTTCCCCGAGCCAATTAAGCCTTGATGATGACTTCAACACCTTTTAAGGAAAAACTTATCTAGCCTACCTGGTCTAATAATGAGGGAGTGGTACACAGATTGGTCTATAAGGTCCCTTTCTCCTCTAACAGTCTAGAATTTATTGACTTAATGTTTTACACATCATCTTGCAAACAAGTTAAAAAAAATAAAATAAAATAAAAGTCTTTAGGGCTCATACCATGTTACATGCCAACAAAATGTTCCTTTGCTTAGTCATGTCAGAAGTACAATGAGGAAACTGATAATAATTAGTATAGTGGGAAAAGCACTGGCTTTGGAATCAGAAAGACCTAGGCTCAAATCCTTCTCCTAATACTCACCAGCAGTGTGACCCTGGGCAAGTCACTTTAGCCTCTCCAAAAATGAATATAATGATAACTCTCACCTCATAGGATTGTTGTAAAGCTCAAACAACCCCTGCTGCCCAGGTGCCTCTGGCTTCAATTTGGGGCCTTTTCTAAGGCACAGCACCCTGGGGTTCATTGCCCACCTCCTTCTTTAGTACAACCTGCCCCATGACCATCTCTAGCAGACCTATTCCATTTCCTGCCCCTTAGAGGCTTCTCCAGGTAAAATAAAACACCTTCACCTCTTGACCAGACTCCTATATCTCTTCCTTCTCTTTCTTGCCTGCCCAGACAGGTGTCTTAGGGTCTCAGAGACGGAAGCATCACCATCTAGAACCAGATCCAATTTCTGGAAAGGATCTTTATAGTCCAAATCTCCTGCCTCCCTCAATGGACCTCTCTTCAATCACTAATATTCTTCCTGGATTTACTCTTTACTGATTAACATACTCAGTCCTTTATTTTCCCCCCATCTTGTGATTCTGAACCCAGAACTATAGATATACTTATCACTCCCTAAGGTCTATCTATAACAAACTTGTCCTCGCTCTGTCATTCCTCTCCATCTACTCAGTATGTATCTTAAATCTACCCAGTGATTTCCATGTCTTCACCCCCACTGGAATATAAACGCTTTCCAAGCAACGACAGTGGTTTTTGTCATTTTCTGTATCCCTAGTCACTTTCCGTAGTGATTGACATATAGTAAGGGTTTAATAAATGCTTGTTGACTGACTGTTGACTAATTTAACAGAGAGAGAGAGAGAGAGAGAGAGAGAGAGAGAGAGGATGCTTGTAATATATTTTATAAAGTTTAAAGTTCTATGTAAAGGTTTTTTTGTTTTAGGGGGGAGGGGTTGGACCAGATTTGTGAATGGAAGTTTTTTTCCCCCAGTAAAAACAAAAACATAAAACCCTTGTAGTCTTAAATCGTTGCCTGAAAACACTTTGAGATTAAATAACTTGTCCAGGGTCACACAGCCAGTATTCAAATCAAAAGTAGGATTTGAACTGAGGTCTTTGATTCCAAGTCTGATCTCTCCTCCCAATGCCTGACATATGAATGTTAACTATTATTTTTATTATTACTGCTCTCAGTCCTGTAGTCTCACCTCCAGTTTTATGATCACTTTACTGATTTGAAGTATGATTGCACTAACTAGTACTAGCTAGCAACATTGAGCATAGAGCTCTGAAAGTGGGAGAATGTAGTTGTTCAGTTCATTTTAACATTTTTGAATGAGATAGAGTGTCTCTAAGACCATACAATGCAAAGAAGGTGCTGGAAGTTTCTTCACTAGGGATTTTTCTATGTCAAAAAAATTATAGGTGTCCAGATCCTATCCTCTTCTTCTCTATAGAATGGAAGGAATGAATTCTTGACAGATGAGTAAAGGAGAAACTCAGAGTTTTCTTCACTGATCCCCTACTTGATCAGTGAATGACCTACAAAGGATTTACCTTCCTGCATCTCTGGAAATGAGAATCTGGATTCCACTGACAGAGATGTTTTTGCAAACTGCTTTCATGCTGATAGTAGATTCAATCACATCTGGGCCATCTGACAGGCAGACACCACCTTCTGGTGAAAAACCACAAATATCTGTATCTCTATAACCTCGGTTCCTTCCACATTGTTCTAGGATGATTGCTTTGGAAGATGAGGCAACTCCAACGTGGACAGTGAACTGCTTAGGTGGGAAGAGAGGGGGGAAAAAAAGACAGTCAATCATAGGAAATTAAAGGTTGGATGTATTTACAAAATATTGCAGGAGTACCAAACTTCTAAGAGTGAGATCCAAGGTCAAAGGTACAGAACATCTCATTTAGCTTTATTTTAAAATCCACAGGCATATGATGGTGTACTATACTTCCCCCATCACCATGCTCACTATAAACATAAAACACAGTGACCTCATTCTGTGTTTTTTTTTTTTAACTAAATATGTAATTGCTCAAATTCTGGGCTTTAATTTTAAAAGCTCTTCATATTTCAACATTTTCTTAAATGGTAGCATTTGGCTATTGGCTTCAGAATAAATCCCTTAGTAGACTACCACAGGAAAAGCTTAGCATTTCTGTGGAATCTTAAGTCTTTTTTATGAAGTTTTATTTATGGAAGTTAGTGAAAATCCAATAAAATCTTGTTGAGAGTTTATCTGAGTTGATTATTTCTCCTCTTTGAAAAATAGTTGTCACGTCTTTAAAAGTCTTTTTTCCCTTAATGTTTTTTTCCCTTAACATATTTTAGGGGTTTTTTTAAACAGTAATTTCTTGTTCCTTATTTTTCTTTTTTTCATACTAACTTTCCAAATAATTACATTTAGAGTACTCAAGGAGGATAGATGAAGGAGGGACAACTCCTTAACCCACACATACATACTAATTTCAGCCTAGTTGATGACAACTTTCTCGTATCCTGCCTCAGTATTGTAGATCACTATCTTGATATTCGATGAACTGTATTCTAAGAGAACTTAATTGTTCACAAGCAGAACTATGACAGTGTGGGGTAAGGCAAATGATGCACTTGCCTTGGGTGCTTAGATCTTGGGAGAGCGGAATAGTATGTAAAGTGTGTATCTCCTATCCCAAGAAGGGGAAGCATAGTGGAACAGTCATTTTATCTTTTTGCTTTAGACACAAAATTAGCTTTTTATGGTGAAATTCACAAGAATCAAAATATTGTTTTGCCTCTTGTTTTAAGTCACATTTTTCTTTCCTTTTTGAGGGAAAGTGGTGATTTATTCCTGTGATTTCATCATCCTGAGGTTCGTATGTGGGAACCTACATCCACTGGTGCAAACCAGAAAATCATCTGTAATTTTAGGGAAAATCTGTAATCTATAATCTGAGGGAATTGAATGGGTAAAAAAAAAAAGTTACTCATGATCACACAACTAGTATGTATCAGAGAATGGAACTGAGCTAGTCCTGACACCAAAGATAGCTTTAGCTTTCCTTAGATGAGTATCTCTCTTGAACATATTAGATTGTCATTTGCCCTCAAACAGGCTACCATTTTTCTTGGGTGCTAGAAGTGATATGCTTCAATGATCCCCCTCCCCTTTTTCTTCTTTTCTCCCTTCTTGTCCTTACATAAAATACTCATGAAGGAATTTTTCATATCGGTATTTCAGCTTAAAGTTAAAAGTTACACTCTAGAGCATCATTAAAATATTATTATTAGGGGAGTTCATGGTGTCACACTGCATAATAGTAGGTTGGGGTACCTTAGATCTTTCTGAGCCCCACACATCCCAAATTCCAAAATGTAGGTAACAGTATTCCGAAAATTAAATCCCTGTATGCCAAGTATTATGCTAGATGCTAGGGATAGAAAAACAGAAACAGAACAGTCCCTGTCCTCAAGGAGCTTCTACTCTCTTCAAATGTGTCATTCTATACCAAGGTTTCAGCATACTGCTACCTCATTTTACTTTAGGGTGGAAAATTAGCTGTCACACAGAAAAGCAATCATTTACTTGGGGTTGAAGGGTTTCCCAAATTTTGGAAATTTGCTCCTTTGTTTTCTTGTAAACTACAGGAAGTTGCAGAATCTGAACCGTTACATCTTTGCCCAGACCCAAATTGTAGAGTACCTGTAAGAAAATAACAAATTAGGTGGCTGCTGAGTTGATATGGGGTTTTACAAATGACCATTAAAAGGTTAACCCTTGTTTAAAGGGTTGGATGAAATTGTTTCTCCTTCTTCGTCTTTCTTAACACATCTCTGAAGGAAGATCTAGATGCTATGCTCCTTTTGGATATCCTGTTCCATTCTTCTCTGACACTGCTTTTTCCTGGCTTTCTTCTTACCTAGCTTACTTTCCTTTTCAGTTTTCTTTGCTAGACTGTCACCATCTCTAGCCCCCTCAGTGCAGATACTCATCTTCCAGTTTTGTCCTGGGTTCCCTTCTCTTCTCTCTTGGTGACCTCATTAACTCCTATAACTTCACTTATCCTTATGCAGATGAGTCCCAAATCTACATATCTAATGCTAATTTCTTTCCTGAGTTTCTTGCTCACATTGCCACTTGCATGTCCTAGAGGTATTTCAACATCACTATACTCAAAATAAAACTTTATTCAAGCTCCACCCCTCCCTAAGTTTCTCCTTTTCCTGTTGAGGATTCCATTAAACTTCCAATCACTGAAGTTTACAACCTCAGTAATCCTTGACTTTTCCCTATTGTTTCTTCCCTCCCTCCCCCACCATTTAACCAATTGCCAGGTCTTATTGATTCAGCCTTCATGCCAGCCCCCACATGCACAAGGACATCACCTTCATTCAAAAACTTGTCATTGTTCAGTCGTATTTGATTCCTCATGACCCCATTGGAGGCATTTCTTGGCAAAGACACTGGAGTGGTGGGCCATTTCCTTCTGTAGCTCATTTCATAGGTCAAGAAACTGAGGCAAACAGGGTTAAGTGACTTGCCCCAAATCACACAGGTAGTAAGAGTCTGATGACAAACTTGAACTCAGAAAGATGAGTCTTCCCTGACTCCAGGCCCAGCACTTTATCCACTTCACAGCAGCATAAGTCTTCTCCCTGTACCTAAGGACATTACTGCCTTAAACTGTTGCCACGGTGGTTTTTCAGGTGACTATGCCTTGAATTTGAAGACCTCTGTAACTATAGGGATTTCTTCATCTAAGTGCCTTGGCCAGCTGGGAATATTTTATTTCTAGTACAGTGATAACTTGCCTCTGTGTCATGGAACATGTCACAGGAACAGGAATTCAAGGGCTGAGATGCTTGTTATCATTGAAAAAGGAAGGGAGTGCATCTAGAGTCCCTGATGGATTATTTTATCATGATCGCACTTTAGAGCTGGAAGGATCTTTAGAGAGTATCTACTCCAATTTTCTTATTTTCCACATGAGGAAAGTGAGTCCCAGAAAGAAACATTTGCCTGAGGTGACAGGAAACAATGGTATTAGTCAGTGCCCTCACCCTGCCCACCCCCTAAAGGGACTGTGCTTGTAAAAGGGGGCAGCCATTTTTCCTGTCCAAACCTGTTTCAACTTTTTCTGGAAACAATGCTGGACCTTTGATAAGGGCTCTTTCTGTCTCCATTGGAGTTCTACTGAGCAGTCTGGGAGGGAAATGAGAAGGTCAAACTTTGCTTTCTTCATGGAAGAGTTGACGCTATTTCAGACTGAGGGTGAATCCTTTTTTTTTCCTTCCCTTTTCCATTTTGAACCATAAATTTTTTATCTTTCAGTGATTCTTCCCCTAGCCTCCCGAGGGTGTATTTTACTGCATGACATGGAAGAAAAAGTTCCAGGTTTCCATTATGTGGCAACAACTCTATTTGGGTTGGAATGATAGAGGGGGGAAATTCTACTTCTGCTCCAGTGTGGACTTAACTTTTTAAATGACCAGGTTCAGTTAGATAGAAGGTCCAAACTGACCTGGGCCCAGTGAATGGAAGGTCTAGCCCAGCCTGGGAACCGGGTCATGCTGACATTCTACCATTCTATTGTTTGGATGGCCAGACTGTCAAGTTCTTGAAAAAATATGGAGGCAGGAGAAGAGGGAGCCTGAGGGAATATAAGGGATTTATGAGTGTTATTTTTTAAAATATCTCCATTGATGTGGCAGAATATACATAAGGTCTCTTTTAATACCAGTACTTTGAGGTACAATGTATATTATCCTTTCAGGGATATTACCAAGTGCAGGTTGATATATCCCTTGTGATATTTCACATCAGGTAAGGACAATTTTAATTCTCTCCTGGGATGATGGGGTTGGTACTTATGCTAAATTTTCCCTGTAATTTTTCTGATCTTTTATGGTCTGTGCTTTCCACATCACCAATTTAATTGTCCTAGAAAGGTCATATAGTTGTGGCTAGTAAACTTACCTTGAAGCCAGGAAGACCTGGGTTCAGATCCTACCTCTGAAACACATTGGCTGTGTGAAGTCTGATAAGTCATCTGACTTCTCAGTGCCCCAGGCAGCTCTCCAGTACTTTTCAGATGCCAAGAAGGTGCTGACCTGAATTGGCAAAGGAAGTTTCCTTGCCTGGGGACTCCCTATGCCAGTAAAATTGTAGGTCCTAGGTATTCAAGACCTGAGGTTGGCCCAAACTTGAAAGACAAAACTTTTTTCAAAGTTTTAACATTCCAGGGATAGATTTTGCCATAATGCCTCAAAGATATCCCTGAAAGTCTTTCCTCAGCAGCTCCAAAATCCGAAGGAGATGAGCCTGAAATCACATGGGAAGGCTTGTTCCTAGCTCTTGTCATGTCGAGATGGGCATAGTTTCCATGACCTGTTGCATTCCAGGTAGCTTCAGGTCATTTTCATGGGGCTCCTCTAAAGGGATGCTCCCAGCACCAAACAGTACTTAACTGGGAAATCTGCCTTTGAACGCTGCTTCCTGAATAACAGTTCCAATTTTCTTGTCAGCGGAAACATTGATTAGCTGTGCTCAATAAGCTATCTGACACAAGCAAGAAAACAATGCCCATGGGAAGTAAACAAACCCAGAGAACAGGGCCAGTCTTTCTCCCCCGGAGCACGGTCCGGCTGTGATTGGTCGTTGCATCATCTTCACTTAAGAATGCAATTCTGTTTCTTGCTTTGACAAATAAATAAAGAACAGCCCTGGCTGGTTCACAATTAGCATTTTATTTCCCACCACAGCACACTCCTCCTCCCCCACTCCATCCCCACTACCCGCTGCCATCACCATCCCACACTCTGTATAAGAATGCTCCATTTAAAACTCCAGGTTGTAGAAATGCTACTGATTGTCATTTTAGAGTCTGATGACTCCTTCTATCTATGCCTCTAGAAATGTTAGCAAAAAAGATGTAGGGGTCAAACAGATCATAAATTGAAGAAAAGACAAGGTAGTATTTTCCCCCCCTGCACTGGGACTCCACATTCTCTTGGCATTCATTTAATGTATTTCTGTCTCGTTTCTTCCCTTTGCCTTATTTACCACTTCTCATCCTACCCCTTTTCCCCTCGCACACACACAATGAAATCTTCACTATAAAATGGCATTGGGAGAGGTGTGGATCATCTCTTTACTAGACAGATACTTGAATCAGCACAGCAACAGCGTCATCACTAATTATGATACTAACTTCATGGCAGCAGAAACCCTAGACTGACCTGCTGCTTGGATTCCATTTTATTTATTTGTCCATCTGTCCATTTCTATAACACCCAACCTTCCTCACCCCTAAAATACTGACAGTTTTACCTCCCTACAGGTTATATAAGGTCCTACTGCATCCTGAGGTCAGTCAATATTTGTCAACAAACATTTATTAAGTCCTTGTCATGTGACAGACTAAACACTGGGGATACAAAGAAAACTAAAACCAGCCCCAGTCTTCAAGGAATCACATTCAATTTGTGTGTATGTATGTGTCTGTATGTACACACACATATATACAAACACATACATGTATATATATACAATATTTAAACAATACATGTATACAAAATCGATACAAAGTAGATGAAGGTAATCTGAGAGGGGAAGGCATTAGCAGCTAGGGGGTTTGGGAAAGGTCTCCTGCAGAAGGTAGGATTGGACATGATACTTGAAAGAAGCCAGGAAAACTAAGAGATGGAGGTGAAGAGAGCGACCATTCCAGGCACTGGGGGACTGCCAGTGCAAAAGCATAGTCAGGAATTGGAGTTTGTGTACAAGAAAAATCAAGTAGTCCAGTATATCTGGATTGTTGAGTATGTAGAAAAGAGTGAAGGTATGAAGCGGTCAGGGTATGAAGTCTTTAAGAAAATTTTAAGTGAAAAAACTAGATATTATGTATAATATGTTATAGTTTTTAATACTTGGTGTTTTTAAATTTTGAGTTCCAAATTCTCTCCCTTCCCACTCCTCCCCCTCCTTGAGAAGACAAGCTATCTGATATAGATTATACATGTGCAGTCATACAAAACATATTTCTATATTAGGCTGGTTGCTAAAGAAAACAGATCAAAAACAAAATAAAAAATTGAAAAATTAAAGAAAAATTTTAAACTATGCTTTGATCTGTATTTGGATGCATCATTTCTTTCTCTGGAGGTGGATAGCATTTTTCATCATAGCGGCTTTGAATCCTTGCATTACTGAGAGTAGCTAAGTTATTCACAGTTAATCATTGTGCAATATTTCTCTTACTATAATGTTTTCCTAGTTCTGCTTACTTCACTTGCATCAGTTCATGCAAGTCTTAGGAAGAGTCTTAAATGCCAAGCAGAGGGAAATTATATCCTGGAGGTTATAGGGAGTCATCAAAATTTACCAAGGTGGAGAGTGATGTGATCAGATTTGCTGGTTAGGAAAACCACTTTAACAGATGAGTGGTAAATGGTTTGAAGAGGGAAGAGACTTAAGGCAAGGAGATCAATTAGAAGACTATTCCAATAGCCTAGGCAAGAAGTGAAAAAAAAAAAACAAACCCTGTACAGGGGGATGGGAGAAGGGTAGAGAAAGAAAGTCCCTATGAGAGCTGTTGTGAAGCTAGAAATGATAAGATTTGGTGACAGATTGGATATGTCAGGTCAATGAGAATGAGGAGTCAAGGATGACAGTGGAGAGCTGTTGATGTTCTCAACAGTAATAGGGACTTTGGGAAGAGAGAAGGCTTGTGAGGAACAGATAAATGAGTTCTGTATTGAGTATGTTAAGTTTGAGGTGCCTATAGGACAGTCAGTTCAAGATATCCAATAGGAAACTGGTGATGCAGGACAGGAGCTCTGGAAAGAGATTAGGGCTAGATATATAGATCTCAGAAACACCTGCATAGAGATGGTCATTGAACCCATGGGAGCTGCAAAGAGATAGTATGGAGTGAAAAGAGAAAGAATCTCAGAACAGAATGTTGGGAGATATCCACAGCTATTGGGCTAGAGCCAGAACCATAATTAAAGTGGGTTGATCTTGGCTTTATCTCAGGTGGAAATTTTAATGGTCACCCAATAGCTCCCAAAGGCAGTAGTGGTGGCTTGTCTCATCTTAAGAGTGTTTTCTCCTTTCCTTCTCCCCTTCATACGGGGTCACATTCCAGGTAAGCTTAATCCTTCTCAAAATGCCTCAACTTGTAGTATACGCTGATTATGGCTATGAGTTGAGAGTTGAGAAGATATTTTTGGAGTGGGGGGGGGGGTAAAAAGAATGAATACAATAGTAGTGAAGGATTTTATCTATGGAGTGGGAAAAAGGATAAATAGCTTCACTTTTTCTAGAAAAAAAATAACAAAGAGATTTGTGTGGGCATCTAGGTGCCCAATCTGTCATTTTTCATTTATTCTGAAATCTTCACTAATCTTCAAGATTCTTATCCTATTTACTAAAAACTAGTAATGGAATCCATCAATGAAATTAACTGAAATCTGATTGTTCTGAAATTCTTTTGGTCTTTTAAGAATTTCTTCACATTCTTGAAAAATTCAGATTAGAGTGACAGAATATAGTAAATATTTTTCTGTATCCAGATGTATTTCTGAGGAAAAAACAGGAAGAGAGAGGTGCTTTATGGGTAATTGAAAGTCACTTATAGTAAGAATTGTCTTTTCCTTACAAACTGTAGATTTAGAATCTTGGGGCTCAGAATGTTGCTTTGCATCCCTCAAACTGATGGAGATCAGTTTGGAGACACATTAGATAGCTCTGAAAACTCAGCCTCTGGAAAAGAGAAAAAAAAAATAAGAAAGGAGGTTGCAAGTTGGATGAAACAGAGTTTTAGATGCTGACTAGTTCTATTTTCTCCCCCCACCCCTAGCCAACAGTAAATTTGTTTTAATACCTTGTTTCCAAGTGCAAGGACAAAGGGCTTTCCATTCTAAGTAGCTTATGCCGTTGATATTATTGGTGTTTTAAGAGGAAAATGTGCGTGTGTATGTATGTACACATATTTGTACATGCTTGTGTGTTGGGAGAAGATGCAAAAAAAGGAAAAAAATCTTTTCTAAATGTTCTCTTCTAACAACGGAGAAAAGAAATTTGCAAGGAGAGAAACATACTGATTAGTGGAATATACGACGTTACTGTATTACCTTCTATTTGGTGGAAAGGGTATTGGATCTAGAGTGAGAAGATCTGAGTTCAAGGTTTGAGGCTTCTTAACTGTGTGACTGTGGACAAGTTACTTACATTTAATGAGCCTCAGTCTACTCTCAATGGGAATAATGCTAATCATACTTGTCCCATCTATTTCACAGGGTGGATGTGAGGAAAATGTTTCCTAAATGCTTAAACCACTACAAAGATATGAACTCTTGTTGCTATTATGTATTGACTTTAACTAGTCTCTAATTGTTTCATGTAAATTATGTCTTCTAATTAGATTGTACAATAGTATATTACTGCATCTATAAATGCAAACCAGTACAGTGCTAGAGACATAACTCACCATATGCTTGCATTCGGGGATCATTCAGACAGTGATGGCATTAGTTCTATGTGTGTGGTCATCCTTTGACACTTTTCCTAAATACATATTCTACCGCCAATCTCAGAGGAACTCCAGCTAGAGTGTGCCAGCTTCAAATTTTACAGCATTCACTGTTGGCATTAGAACCATGGAAGATGTTCATGCTGTGGTTTCTGACTACATTGCTGTTTCATTCTTAAAGAAGGGAGGCAAATGAAGAGATGGATGGCTAGATGACACAGTGGCTAAAGCACCAGGCCTGGAGTCAGGAAGATTCATCTTCTTGAGTTCAGATCCAGCCTCAGACACTTACTAGAGTTGTGACCCTGGGCAAGTCACTTAACCCTGTTTGCCTCAGTTTCCCCATCCGTAAAATGAGCTGAAGAAGGAAATGGCAAAGCACTCCAGTATCTTTGCCAAGAGAACCACAAACGGAATCATGAAGAGTTGGACACCACTGAAAATAACTGAACCACAAAAATAAAAAAGGATTAACCTAACCCTAGGATTAACCTGGATACTTATTTGATACTCTTGGCTCTATGATGAACTAGCTGGATGTATACTGGGCAAATCATTTCATTTCTCCAGGCCTCAGTTTCCTCACTTGTAAAATGAGTGTATGGATATCTTGAGCAAGACATAGGAGATCATTTGGGCACAGGTGATGTTGTCATCAGGAAGCAATTTTGAATTCATGTACATATCAATTCATTGTGTTGGAATGAAACCTTTGATTTGAATATAGCTCTGCAATGAGTTTTATTCAAAAGAAAAAGTATAGGTAGGAAGTGGTGTGACTAGTAACATATATATGGATATATATTTATTAAGACTCTACTAGATATGTATCTCTATATACATGTATATGTATACACATACACATAATTCTCATGTGAGGAAATTCAGAAGTCAGAGAGAGAAAGCATGGTATATATATTTGGTAGAAGTACAATGAAGGCTGAAATGGAAGTGATAATATTGTCAGAGATCACAGGTCAGAAAAAGGAAATAGAGAGGAAGTTTGGGGAATAGATCACAAGTCCAGTACAAAGCTACACTAGAACAGCAGGGGGTATTTAAAATATCCAAACAACCACTAAACCTCTCTCTGTCTTTTTCCCTTTATGTCTCTGTTCATCTCTCTGTATCTCTCTGTTTCTCAGTCTTCTTCCTCTCCCCTACCCCTCTTATCCCACTCTGTCTCCCCCTCCGAAATTCACCTCAATTATAACATCCTCCTTCAAAAGGTCAAAGAACCAACAGGGGAAAAGCTACATCTGACTTTCACTAACATAAAGTGGCTGTTGGAATCAAAAGGCATAGAATCTTGAGAAAAACTGTAGTTTGTAGCCTAGAGTTTGTGATAGAAAAGGAAAGTCAAGGAGAACAGATGTTAAAGGCTACAGAGAAATAATAAATGGGAGCCCATGGTCTAAATTTCTGAAGATATGTGCTGCAGATTGAAACAAGGGCAGATAAAAAGGTAATTGCAAAACTATAAAACAGTACTGCAAGTATAGGCAGGACTGATAAATCTTAAAGTGAGCTAGGATTGGTAAGTAAAGGGTTTTCTTTGTTTTAAGCTACATTGGGGAAAAACATGAGAATTAGAGAAGGGATAGGACAGCTACTCAGAGTGGATAGACAAAAAGGAAACAGCAATACTCTACTGGTTTTTTTTTCTATCAAGAAGAGCAGTTTTTTAGCCTGGTAAAGAATGTTAGCAAAATGGCTACTAGGGAATTCATACAAAAATACATAAGCAGATTCTAATAAAGTTTACAGCTACCTCTGATAAATGAAAACGATCTGGCCTAGATGAACTCAACTTCTGAAAGAACTGGTGGATGTAACTGCTAAGTGACTCTCAGTGAGATCAGAAAGTTTGTTGAGAATGTGAGAGGTATTACAGGATTACAGATGGGCAATTGTCCTAATAAGAGAATGGAATATCCCACTGAATGTGACTTTGATTCCTGGCAAAATTCTAGAAAGTATTATTATTAAAGAGATGGCTAGTAAATATCTAGAAAAGGAAATTATGGTCACAAAAATACATAAAAATCAGGTCATGCCAGCTCTACTTTTTCTTTTTCTTTGTTTTTTCTTTTCTGGAGCTACTAAAATGGTAGGTAGTTGTTTGTCCTTCATCCTCAAAGAGGACCATGACCACAGGAAGATGATATGGAGTGCTGTGAAGGTAGGATTTACCAGATTTGATAAAGGATTGAAAGAGAAGGAAAAAGTCAAGGATAGTTCCAAGGTTGTGAAACTGAGTCATGTTAAAGACAGTGGCTCCATTCAGAGAAATAGGCATTATAGAGGATGGATGGTTTGGGCAGAAATATGATGAGTTGTTTCGGGTATGTTGAGTTTGAGGTAGAGTGTGAGATCATTTCCAGAGAGAGACATTTAAGGGATGCATCAGAAGAGGATAGTTAGATTTTGGAGTCCTCCATCTAGAAATTTTAGGGCAGCTAGGCAGTCCAGTGGACAGAGTGCTGGCTGGGGGTCAGGAAGATTCCTCTTCCTGAGTTCAAATCTGGCCTCAAATATTCACTAGCTGGGTGACCCAGGTTAAGTCACATGACCCTGTTTGCCTCAATTTTCTCATTTGTAAAAATGGGCTGCAGAAGGAAATGCACTCCAGTATTTTTTCCAAGAAAACCCCAAGCAAACTCAAGAAGAGTAAGACAAACTGAAAAACAATCAATATACAAACCTAGAGATTTCAGTGGAACCCACATGCACTGATTAGATCACTTGGGAGTATGAAGAAAAGAAGGCCTAGGACAGAGCTTTGAAAAACACCCTCACTTCATGAGTGGAAAAAGGCTTAAGAATAGAAAAAAAAACTGATAATAAGTGGTTAGGGATAGGGACAGGGAAACCAAAAGACAACAGTGTCACAAAAGCCAGAAGAGCGTTCAGGTTCAGCTACAGAGAAGTCAAGTAGGATGAAGACTAAGAAAAGTCCATTAGATTTCAAATCTAAAAGATAGCTAAGAAAAGATTGGAGATTTTGGTTATAGTCAAGAGGAGGGACTAAAAATTAAATTGCAAAGAAAGGAAAAGTGGGAGGAATATGAAAAAATGGAAAAAATAAGTCATGATAGTACTTTCTGGGAATTTGATTGTGAAAGTGAAAGAGACATGATTGTCTTTCATGCCTAGTGAAATAAGGGCAGACTTAGGATGGAATGAGGGACCCAGAATTGTGTGTTAGGTATATTTTGGGATATTTTGGATACTTCCAACACAATAAGAAATAAAAATCCCCAGAAGTCGTGGAGTCCTTCATCTAGGAATTGCTTTATGTAGTAATGTTTGTAGATGCCCATACTTTGGCACTCATGAGAATTTTCTGACATTGAAATAGCATATTAAGGTTTAAAAAGTG
Source organism: Notamacropus eugenii (assembly GCF_028372415.1). NCBI lineage: Eukaryota > Metazoa > Chordata > Mammalia > Diprotodontia > Macropodidae > Notamacropus > Notamacropus eugenii. The sequence goes on from NC_092872.1 coordinate 156,156,022, forward strand.
TTTTGCATAAGTTAACCTATATGGTTATTATGATTTTACTCTGGCTATTATTTCCATTTTACAGATGAAAGAGCTGATCATGACTTGTTCATGGTCACGAAGCTAAGAAATGTCAGAGCTGGGATACAAACCCAACACTGTTGACGCCAAGCCTAGCATACTTTCTGTGTGTTGGCACAATAAATACTTCCCACCAAACCTCACAAGTTATATTCACATGTCCATTTAGCTTTGACCCTACAGTTATGTCCCAATAAACAAACAGCCCCTTTACCTCTCTACAAAGTCTATCCCCTGAAAATAGTGAAGCCAAATAATAAAAATTGTGTAGTCCTTTGAGATTTGGAAAGAACTTTACCTTTGTAATACCATTTAATACAGAACCACCTAGATTAGTGATAGTACTAGTCAATTTCCACTCTGTGATTTGTTCTTTTCTAACAAAAACGAAGGGTGACTATTATAAGCCAGCAGAATGATGCCATGGTTTTCCATTGTATTTGACAAGAGTTTTGTTGTTTTTTAATGTCATTATTTACATTCTTGTATTTAGATATTTTATTCTTTATTACTTAGATATTCATTGGCTCTGCCTTCTTCAGTTCTTTTCATTTCATACAAATCTTCGGATCTTTCTCTAAATTCTTCATATTTGTAATTTCTTATACTGTTATTTCATTACATTCAAATACCATGGTTTGTTTCACTGCACCTCAGTCACTGGGCACATTTTTTCCCCTAGCTTTTGGTTGTCACAAATAATGATGTTATAAATACTTTTGTTCATTTGAGTCTTATTTTCACTAACCTCCTTGGGATATAATCCCAAAAGTGGGATTTCTGGGTCACTGAGTATGAACAATTTAGTAATTTTTCTTATATAATTCCAAATTATGTTCAAGAACTATTGAACCATCAACTCTACCAGCACTGAATGCCTTTTTTCCCCACAGCCTCTCCAACACTGAATTTTCCCATATTTCATAGTTTTATTTTGCTGATTTCATGGGTGTGACTTTTAAATAACATCAGGATTGTTTTTTGTTATAATTTGTATTTCTACTTCTTAGAGACTTTGAACATTTTTTCAAATGATTGTTGCAAGTTATAAGAAGCACATTCTTATAATATCTTCAAAATTCTAAAACCAGCTAGGTGGCATAACAGATAAAGCATTGGACTAGAAGTTAGAAAGGCTCAAGTCCCAAAGCAACTTTCAATACTTATTTTCTATGTGACCTTGGACATGACTCTTCACCTCTCAGCCTCAGTTTCTTTATCTGTAAAATTGAAAACCAAATGAAATAACATGTAATGTACTTTGTAAACTTTAAAGAGCTATGTAAATGCTAGTTATTATTACTTTATATACGTTATTTTATTTTATCCTCAGAAGAACCTGATAAGGTAGAAGCTGTAATCATCCCCACCAACTGACAGCCTCCTTTTGCATATGGTAAATATTTGTTGATTTCACTTAAATTTTCAGTTTTCTTGGTAGATTAATTCTTTCTTTAAATTTTTTGTATCCTCAGCGTTTAGTACAGTGCCTGGCACATAGTAGGTGCTTAATAAATGTTTACTGAGTTAAGGACAACTAAGGAATGATTTTTTTGCAGAGGTTAGACTTTAGCTGAAACTTGAAGGAAGCTAAGAGAGCTAGGATGCATAGAGGAGGAGAAATTCCAGGAGTTGAGGATAGCCAATGAAAATTCAGGGAATAAGGATGAGCGTCATGTATGAGAAAGAACAAGGAGGTTAATGTCACTCGATCACAGAGCATGTGGAGGGGAATGTTGCAAGAATATCTCTAAGAAATCTAGAACAGCAAGAGGTGGGCAGGTTAGAAAGGAATTTAAAAGCCAAGCAGAAGATTTAATATTTGGGAGTCATTGGAGTCGAGTGAATGGAGAAGGGTGATATGGTCAGACCTGCATTTAGGAAAGATGAATTTGACAGAAGAGGAGAGGATGGATTGGAGTTGGGAGAAGCTTGAGGCAGGGAGACCAACCAGCAGGCTATCGTAATAGCACAGGTATAAGGGAAGTTTCACTATTAAAGGAGAGAAGGGGGCAAATACAAGAGATCTTATGAAGGTAGAAATGATAGGATTTGACAACTGATTGGACATGGTGTGTGTATGTGTGAGATAGTGAGAGAGTGAGTTGATTATGTCCTTATGCTACTAATCTGGATGTCTCCCTATTCACTCATTTTCTATTTCTTTTGGTGATTCATCTTCCATATCACAATTCTTAACTGTGCAAGTACCCCAAAGCTTTATCCTGAATCTTTTTATCTTCTTTCTCTTCCCACTCTCACTTGGGGACCTCATCAACACTCATGGGTTTAATTATTATCTCTATGTAGGTGAGCCCCAAATCCATAAATCTAACTTCAATATCTCTCCTCAACTCCAGTCATGAAGTTATAACTGTCTATTGTATATTTCAAATTGGGTGCCCACTAGGAATCTTAAATTCATTATGTCCAAAACTGTACTCGTTACCTTTTTTCCTCAGACACACCTCTTTCTGAATGTGCCTATGTCTATCAAGGGAATTGATATCCTTCCAGTCTCCAAGGTTCACAACTTTGACATTGCTCTTGATTTCTCAGGGATCATTTAATTTTTGTTTTTGTATCTCCTAGCACATAGTAAGCAATTATCTATGTGGCCCTGGACACGACACAACTTCTCTCAGGCTTGATGGATTTGTTGACTGATTGAAAATCAAGATTAGTTTTTCATTCTCATACCTCCCATATCCAATTGTTTGCCAAATCTTGCCATTTCTACTTCCATAATACTTCTTGCAACTACCCCTTTCCTCTCTATTCACACAGCCTTAGTCCTAGGTCAAGCCTCATTTCTTTTTGTCTGAACTACTGCAAGTCTTCTAATTGGTCTTTCTCCATTTAGCTGCCAAACTGATTGTCCTAAAGTGCAGATTTGATCATGTCACTTCCCTGTCTACTCAGCAAATCCCAGTGGCTACCTATTACCTTAAGATCAAAAAGAAGCTCCACCATTTGCTTCCAAAACCCTTTCTAACATGGCCCTGACTTTCTTAGACTCTATAGTCCAGACAAATTGGCTTTCTTGATGTTCCTCACACACAACATTTCATCTCTGTTTGTATTGGTCCCTTGCTTGGAAAGCACTCCCACCTTACCCCAACATGTTAGAATGCCTTGTTTCTTTCAAAAGCGTAAGGTCCACATTCAAAATGAAGCCTTTTCTGATACTCTCTATTTATTTATGTAAATATTGTCTCTTCCACTAGAATATAGGCTCCTTGAGAGAAGGAAATGTTTTGATCTTTGTATGACTCAAAACTAGAAAGGAATCTGGCATATGATAATATTGGTCAGTTGTTTCTGTCTTGTCTAATTCTTCATGAACCCATTTGGGGTTTTCTTGGCAAAGATACTTGCCATTTCTTTCTCCAGTTCATTTTTACAGATGAGAAAACTCAGGTAAACAGGGTCAAGTGACTTGCCCAGGGCCACTCAGCTACTCGCTGAGGCTAGATTTGAACTCAGATCTTCCTGACTCTAGAATTGGTACTCTATGCACCGTGTCACTCAACTAATATATGCTTCTTGGTTGACTAATTAAAAGTTTATCATCTTGCTTCCTTTATTTTTTTTTTTACTATATTTATTAATTTAATTTCTTCTTCTTGGCTTTTACTTTAGCAACACTAGTTCTAGCTAGTATTTTTAACACCACATAAAAAAAGAAGAAGAACCACTAAGCCATCCTTACTTTATCCATAATTTTATTTGGAAAGTTTCTAGTATTTTTCTATTACAAATAATAGTAGCTACTGAAGTTAAATACTATTTAAAAATTAAGGAACATTCTCTTATTTCCTTTTTATTATCTTTTTTTTATTGACTTGTTCTGCACCTATTAATGTAAACACTTGACTTTTTCATGTTTTAATTTGTTTGATGAATTATAACAGCTTTGCTAATGTTGAACCATCCTTACAATACTGATATAACTCCAACCTGGTGATAGAGAGTAATGTTTTGGATATGTTTCTTTATTCCATTTGATTGTATTTTTTTCCCCAAAATTTGAGCATCAATATTAATTAGTGGTGTTGATCTATAGATTTCTTTCTTTGTCTTCTCTCTCCCTGGTTTTGGTATCAGGACCATGTATGTCTCATAAAAGTTTGATAAGGAAGATACTTCCTTTTGTTGTTCTTTTAAAAGCCAATTTATGTAGCATAAGGATATTTTTTCTTTAAATGGCAGAATTTACTTGTGAATCTACCTGGGTCTAATGAGGTTTGCTTTATTTCCTTTTTCTCTGAAAGTTCATTTATGACTTGCTCTGTTTTGCTCCTTGAGATCATTGTTTAGATTCTCTTTCCTGTTGTGCCTGACACATTGTAAACACTTCTTAAGTGTTTGTTTACTGACAGTTTGAGTAGTTTATGTTTTGGTAAATATTTATTGATTTCACTTAAATTATCAGTTTTCTTGGTAGATGAATAAGTATAATATTTTGGGATAATTTTTTTTAAAAGTTTCTATTTGTAATTAATTTTCCTTTTTATTTTTTTATATAGACATTTTGATTTTTACCCCAGTTTTTAAAAAATCAAAATAGCTAATGGCTTATCAATTTTGTTGGTCTTTCCAAAAATGTTCTTTTTGCTAGCTAAGTAGTTATTTAGGATTTAATTTCAGCTTTTGTGATTATTTTATGCTGATTTTCTAGTTTATATTTTATTTCATGCTATATTCCTTAGTTTTTTCTTTCTTTTACTTCTATGTGTTAGGATATTGAAATTTTGCTCTGCATTCCAGAAATTCTACTTTGTTTTCTGATTGTTATTTTCATATAATTATTATGGTTTCTATAATATTAACTTTGACCAGTATATTTTAGACTCCCCTTTAATCTATCTCTTTGATTCATATTTTCATTATTTGTTTTTTTTTTTTTTACTGAGCCATGGTCTATAAATAGAGATAGCATTTCATAGAGGTTAGGGTGCTGGTCTTGAAGTTAGGAAAACTCAAGTTAAAATCCTATCTCTGACATTAACCATGTGACTCTGGTCAATTGACATAATCCCCACCTTCCTTAGGCATTTCCCTAAAATTGGTCATTTATAGATTATAATGTGTAGTGACAGAGGAAGTTTACTGGGAGTTTCCTATGCTAATGAAGCAAAGATATCATGAATGTTTGTGGTGGCATGCAAAGGATTCATTAAATTTGGGGGCATTTATTTACAAGTTCTTTATAGCCTGGCATGTTATGTTTTATAAAGCTTCCATTGATACTGAAATGTAAGGATATACTTTGAGATTCCCATTTAATAATCACTATAGATCATTTTATCTAATTTTCCCCAAATTGTGTTTAGATCCATAACTTCTTTTAATCTATTAGAACTATTTAAGCCTGAAAGAAGTAAATGAAAGTATCCTACAATTATTGTCTTGTGATCTATATCTTTTTGCAACTCACTTAGATTTTCTTTTTAGTATTAGATATGCCACTCTATGCATATACACACACATCATTCCTTTAACCACAAAGCATAATTCAATTTTGAAAACTCTTCTCAACTCTGATTTTTTCAAAAGGAATGCTTGGAAGTTATTTGATCTGTTAAACATCGGTGCTTTTTTTTGTACAAATGTGCTCAACTTTGTAGGATTAGTGCAAGCTGATTTTCTTTTCTTTTAAAAGTATATGGTATTGTAGCCTCTTTTCCATCTCTCCTTATCAATGATTAATCTCATGATGAAACATCTTTTGGTAAATGAGCTGTCTCTTGGTTACTTGAAAGACTTTTCCTTTGAACGTTAAGCTCCAGAACTTCCAGGAGGTGAGGATAGTCAACGAAAATGAAAGGGACAGGGAGGAGCAAAGAAGTCACTGTCACTATATCACAGAGTATGTGGAAGGGAATGTGTAGGAGTATCTGTGAAAAGTCTAGAAAGGTAGAAAAGGGACAGGTTATGAATGAATGACTTTAGAAGCCAAATAGAAGATTTTAAATTTGATCTTGAGGTAACAGAGAATCATTGGAGCTGAATGAATGGAGATAGGTGATGTGGTCAGACCTGAATTTCTATATTTTTAGGAATTATATTTCTGGATGAGTTAAACCAAGAGTTTCTTTCTGCTAGCATTTCGTGATATATCAAGCTACCCTGTGAGGCTTAGGTTTCCAGGTAATTTTCTCATGCAACTTCCTGAAATATAACAATCAGGGATTTTGTTTAATCATATTTATCTGTTAGGCTAATAATTCCTACAATTGCTTTCCTGTGCTCCATCTTAAAGGTCTTTGTTTGGTAGAAACTTCACATCTGACAATTCTACCAACTCAGGGTTTTGCTTTAATATCTCAATACATTTATGCAGTTTTGAGTTCTTGTCTTCCATTCATTTCTAAGTGTCCATTTCTTTGTTAAAATTTGTAAACTTCTGTTATGAAACATCAACTTTATTGTCTTCTTTTAAAAATTATTTTATTTTTTAATTATCAAATTCCTCTATTTTACAATTTTTTAAATGAACAAATTCTTCCTTTCTTTTCATCTCACATCCCTTCACCTGTTAAAAGGAAGAGGAAATAAAGGAGAAGGAAGAAGGAACTATTATGTTACATAAGCACAGTCTAAGCATAGCAAAACATATTCTCCACATTGGTCATGTTTAATCTTCTTTAAGGACTTTACTTTCCCTTCTTTTTCTTTTTCCCATTTTTTTCAACAATTGTGAGGGTTTTGTGATGGTTTCATTCTAATTTGTGGTAATCTATTTATAGTTGTTACAATGTTATTTCCTTTTTCTTGCGTTTTTTTTCTCCTTTCATTCCTTTACCCCACTAAATTTCTTCATTGTATTAAGAACTCTTTTGGTTTATTCATTTCTTTGATCCCTGGGATTTTCCTGGTGAACATTTTTTCTTTTTTAATTACCATATTTTTATGTTGTTATTTTGCTTTGTTTCATTTATTTCTTGATGTTTTGAGATGATGCAGGGGAACTGGGCTTAGACATATTCAGATATCTTGCAGGAACCCATTTTCAATGTAACACTAATTCTTAGACTATTTTCCAATAGATTTAGCACTATGAATTCAAGTAATACACAGAGCAACCCCCACACACACAATCTGTATTTTGTAAAACCTCCCAGATAGATGCATGTTATGATGCATACCTAAGCACTAGCAGGTGGGGAGAGGGGAGAAAGAATTAAAACAGGGGCAAAAGAGACAGATCAAGACATGCTTGACATAAAAACACAACATCACTGTGCTAAGCATCAAGGCTAAATTATAGGTCATGCTCCAGGATATTTATGGAATTTATGGTTTGTGATGCTTTTTTTGGACCAATAATAGGTGTTTGTATGCTTGTCTTCCTATAATACTAGCAATATTGACTATGTCCATCTTTCATCATTCTTGCCAATTTGATGTAGTTAAAGTGAAACTCTGCCGTTGTTTTAATTTGCATTTCTTTTTTTCTCTCTGATATAGATTGACAACTTGTGTATAATCTGAAATCATAGGAATTTGTCTGAGATACTAAGAATTTATTGAAGATTTAGTGACTTGATTACGGAGCTGATATGCCAGACTTGAATGAAGACCTACCTGACTCCAAGGCTGACCCCTCTCTATCACACAATACTACCTCTTGTGTCTCTTATTAATAGTATTGCTTTACATTGTTTCTGATAGTTTGTATTTATTCTTTCAATAACTATTCATCAGTTTTGACCTCTTAATAATTGCAACTGCATCTAGGTCTTGTATATTTATGTCAGAACCGATATATTTGAATATTAAAATTTATCAGAGTGATTTGATGCAAAGAAAGTTTCTCTTCTGCATTGTTTTTGTTTATGCAAAATCTTTTACATTTTGTCTAATTCTATCACAATGGCAAGGCTAGTCCATAGGGGTTGTGAATCTGTACCCATCCCTGTTTCTTACTTACCTTTGTGATTTGCCTAGATTCAGTTCCAGTAGGTGCTCCATTTTTTTTGGTTCTGATGTAAAGGTCCCTGAGTACAAACATGAATCATATATAGATTTGTATAGAATCAAGAATGTTTTGTTCCCACATAGAAAAAGGCATGCTAAGCAATAAATAATCATAAAGTTATTATAACAGTATCTATTAACTTTCTACTATTCATATAATCAATGAGAGGCTAATAGTCACACTTCATTTGAGATATTTACATATAGGTTCTTTACAAGGATTATTGATTATCCATTTTACATGCTCATCTCTATTATACAATACGTACAATGTCCACATGGGCTCTTTCCTTTCAGTGGCCTTTCTCTCTGTGGACAACTCTTTCTCCATGAGCCTATTTTGGCTGCTGTGGCTACAACAAGTGCTCTGCCTGATGTTACCTTGATACTTTGGATGCCCAGGAAAAAGAAGGTGTCAGTTGTTGTTTGAGTTCTCATATGGAAATTTGTATCACAGGAAAGATGATACAAAGAGGAACAGGTTTGCAATGACGGAGACGGACTATAGACACCCCTGTCCCCCAACATAACTCTGTAGGCAGCTCGGAGAGGCACTGTTACATTTTGAAACCATCAGTAAGAACAGAGCTAAAGGGAAGGAATTGTAGCTCTAGTATATCCATGGATTTCTTGCTTGGTTGTCAATTTAAGGTTGTTTCATCACCACTAGGTATGAATCTTGGAGCTGTTATGGCTGACATGCTCAGAAGTGGGAGGCTAAGAAGGGTCCCTATATTACACATGTTCATTCTAAGTTTCCATTGCCTTAATAGGACTCTACCTATTATACTTTATACATGCATGTTTATACATACGTATATACACGTATATATTTACATATTTATACACAAACACAGAAGACATATTGAAGGAATATTAACCTTTCCTGACATTCATTATATATCTCATACACTAAACAAATGTCACAAAGAGGAAAAAAAAGACATTATGACAAAAGAATCACAAGGAGGTTCAACCTTCTAGGTTCTTACCCATTAGCTAATTTCTACTTCCTCTATTTCTTGATTTTAAAAATCTTGGCATTCCTTTTAATAGCTTTTTGCTTGGATGAAGAGGAAGATAAGAATTGTAAATTTTGTTTTTCTTTTGGGATTCCATCCCCCACATCTCCTTTAAACTATTTCTCTAAATTGATAGCGTGTCTATAGATGACAACATCCCAGTGCTAAATATCACCAGTCTAGAAATTTGACTGAATCCAATTAAAAATCTTATTAAGTGCCTACTATGTGCACAATTCTATATTAGGCACTCCAGGAAATCCTCAAATTATTTTTGTCCTGGGCATCACGGTGATACCCAGTAATAGATTATCAACTATATCATCTCAAGTCTTGGATAATTTGGATCCTTTCTTTTCTTTTCCTTATTGGATAGCATTGTTCTTATACTTAACTGGTTATATTTCTCCATTTTCTCTCCCCCCAGATCACCACCATCATCATCAGCTGATATTTATAAATTACTGAGGTTTGCAAAGCACTTTATACAGTTCTCTCCTTTCATAACTTTTAGCACCTCTATGAGGTAGGTGCTATTGTATCACCCCTACTTTACAGATGAGGAAGCTGAAATCAGAAGAATGAGTATCTGAGGCAGAACTCAAACCCAGATCTTTATGATTCCCATCTCTTTATTCACCTACCTTTTGATTTCTTTGTCAGCAAGACTGGAAGCTGACCCACAGTAGGACTCCTTAGTGGCTTTTAATCTCCACATTCACACAACTTAACATCTCATTAGGGTTTGGTTAGAGGGTAGCTTTTGTCCCACTATGAAAGGAGCTGTGGTGCTTCTCAATTATTAATAGCAAGCTAAAGATTAAAACATGCTGTGAAGGAAGTGGCATCCCAAAATCAATAATAAAAGGAAATTAAATCTTTGGAATATTATAATGAAATCAAAGCAAATGGGAAAGGCAGATTAAAATTTTGGTTCTTTCAGTGCTTCCTCCAGACTAGGTTTGGTGAAATAGCTGGGAAGTGTGAAGGGTGACTTCCAGAAGACTCTCAGTGACACATCATTAGATGTGCTTTTACATTAGGCAGTATGGATGAGGGAACATTCTGTCCTCTTCTGAACATTCCTCTGTTCACTACAGTCATTACTCATCCACCACAACCTCACTTGTACTAACGGTCTCCTCCAGCCTCCAGCTGTCAATGCATGGAGCAGACAGGAAGAGGAAACCGTGATTCCCAAAGATGTTGATGAGAAGGCAGAGCTGGCATTTCTCAGAAACTTACTGCTTCTCTAGGCTGCCTTGTGAAATACTGTAGTACAGAAGAAAGCTAGTATTTAGCATTAATATTGTGCTTTAAGATTGACAAAGCACATTACAAACATTATTTTATTTTATCCCCACAATAATCCTGGAAAGTATGTGCTGTTTTTATCCCTATTTTATAAGTAAGGAAATTAAGGTAGACAGAGGTTAAATGACTTTTCCTGGATCACACAGCTAGCAAAGTATCTGAGGCTAGATTGGAATTCAGAATTCCCTGAATCAAAGGCCAGCATTCTTTCTGCCTCTGGCTCCAAAGTCAGAGGACCTGAGTTCAGGTTCAAACCCTGTCTCTGGTACATGTTGTTTGCACAACCTTGGGTACAAGTCACTTAACTTTTCTGAACTCAGTTCCTTCATCTCTAAAATGATGGCACTGGACAGGATGCTCTAGAGGACCTTCAGCTCTCAATCTATAGTCCTCCGATTTATTCACTGTCTTTCTCACTTGCCCTAAGAGTACGAACAACTCTAGCATTTTAACATTCTCATTTTTCCAAGGCTGTCATCTATCCTTGCCTTTTCGGGTCCACAGGGAAATTCTAATGATGAGGAAAAAAGGGGGTTTTCTTTTGTTTGTTCTGCATGTATTGGATATGGTTAATTCACATTAATAACAAAATAAATGCCATAGAACCAATTGTAACATTGAAAATGTTAATCACATTATGTTTAACTGACGTGTCACTTCAGTGAGGTAGTTCATTTACTTCAGTTCCTGCTATAGCTAAAAGCGTAATTTTTTAAACAATAGATGCATGAAGTGCGTTTTTTGAAGGTGTAAAAAGAAAAGTATCAGGTGTATTATTAAATGGAGGGTCAAGGAAGTGTAGAAATAACAAAGGATTCTCACTATCTCCCTGACTCTTCTCATAGTTTAAAAAAATCATTCCTGTGATTTCATTAGTGTAAGGAACTCCCAGTAAGGAAATTTTCCCTATCAAGGCAGACTGGCAACTCATCTAGTTTATGGTCTTACAGAGTTGCCTGGGGGGCATTGAGAGGCCAAGTGACTTGCCCAGAGTAGTATAGCCAAATGTATCTATCTTGATCCCATCTTCGAGATTCTAAGGCTGGCTCTTCAGAAACTAGAACATGCTACTTTTCTTATGATCACAGAATTTCCAGCTTTAAAAGCCTTTAAAGATGAATTTTTCCAACCCTCACTTTCTCCTAAGAGGGAGAATGATTTGATGACCCCATAGTTCCTATAACTTGTCGTCATCCATTTCTGAAAAAATGTGTAGTCATTTAATTTTGATTAGATAAAATTTAAAGGCTCTTGCACAAACAAAATATATAGTCTTTCAGACCTTAAACCCTTTCAGTGGTGGCCAGAGTCAGAGTCAGAACCTACACTGTGCTAAGCTCTGGCCAGGAAGCAACATTTGGGAAGGATGTTTTGGGAACTGGTCACATAAAGAGGACTTGTGGTTCTTTCTTTTTCAACTACCTTATTCTTATCCTGGATTTTTTACTCTATGAATACTTCTATTTTGCCTGAGCAAATATCTTTTCTTACCATTCTACACCCAGGCTCAACCCTGTGAGATAGTACAAATCCTTATTTGCAAGCCAAGGGGATTGCAAAAAAAAGATGTAGAAAAGTGGTTAACTTTGACCCTGTCTCTGGATCAGGACTGGGGCTGAGTGCTAAATCCAGCCCTGCTGAATTCCTGGATTATTACTCTAGCATAAGAAGAACAAGCTTCCTATGAATGATGATCCATAACAAACAAATACATGCGTTTGGGTAGACTTTTTATGGCCGAAGAGCATCAGTCATGAGCCTCGTGGTATGGCAGTAGTGGTAGAGGTGATGATGTTTGGCTTGTTTAGATTCAGAATTTCTTCTTGCAAAGGTGAAATTTTAGAAAATAAATTGCTTTCTGTGTATTAATTTCCCACAGACTTCCTGAGAAGTTGAAAACGTCTGTGGCCACTCTGTCTATTCAATCAAGGGCCTATACTGTGCAAAGCTACTGAAATTAACCTTCATTTCCATCACACACATCTGACTTTTCTACAATTAGTTACCAAACAGAATAGGAAAAGGGAAGCAAATTCATTCCAGAAGAAGGATTCCTCCCTCCTACAGACCTGGCTTTTAATGATATAGAGACATACAGTCAAGATTGTCAGGACTTAGTTATAAATTTTTTTTTGCATGGAGGGAATAAGCATTTATTAAGTACCTACTATGTGCCAGACACCACATTGACTTACAAATGTTATGTAATACATGATTAATGGTTTAAAAACCTTCCATAATCAGTCCCTAAGTACTATGGGAGTGCTGCTTTATTAACCAAGATGTGTAATTAAATCTATTAGTGAATTCCTCTTTCCCCTATCTTTATCAGTACTTTGTGAAAATGATCTATACATGTATAAAGGATATTCTTGACAAAAATTTAAGAACGGAACAGGAAGGCTCATAAATATTTTTGTCATCAGTTTATTCATGGAAATATGAATGAAAACAATCAAAACTTTCAAAAAGGTTATTCATTCATATCCAAAGACTAAAATGTGTTCCTGTTTGTGTATCTGATACTTTATTTCGTTTTATTTTGTCTTACATTTTGCTGATCCTAACCATCTATCTCTCAATCCTTTGGATAATTTTAAAACAGTAGAAAGAATGGATTCCGGTTCTGCTCTTTGCTCTGCAATTTGGGGCAAGTTGCTTAAACTCTCTTGGCCCCTGTTTTCTTATCTGTAAAATGAAAGGTTTGGACTGGATGACGCTTCAGAATTGTTCTTTCATTAGGGACTTCAGAGGAGGGAAAGGAAGCAGCAGAGAGGAGAGAGAAGGTGTACATCTGCAATATAACAGAGACTCTCTACTTTTACTTTCCAGTCTCATTTGCTAACAAATATACTAATCCTCATTTTTCTAGAAGATTGACTCTTTGATTACCGTTGATTAAAGATTCATAGAGCACTGAGTTTGTAGGGAGAGGGTCTGGGTTCAAATCTTGCCTTTGATAGTGCCTGGAAAAACTTGGAGAAATTGCAACCTTCTCAGGCCTCAGATTCCTCAATTGTAAAATGATTGTATTGGATAAGATGGTCTCTGAGCTCCCTTCTAGCAATAGATCTATCATCCTATGATATGTGCCTCACTTTCTTCATCTGTTGGATTAAATGATCTCTAAAAGTCCTTCCAGCTCTAAATCTGTAATTCTGTGATCCCCTCTCCCAAGGCTAATTTGTTTTCATTTTACATATATTCTGTAATAAATTTATAATCTTTATCTATATCTATCTGTCTATCTATCTGTCTGTCTGTCTGTCTGTCTATCTATCTGTCTGTCTGTCTGTCTGTCTGTCTATCTGTCTATCTATCTATCTATCTATCTATCTATCTATCTATCTATCTATCTATCTATCTATCTATCTATCCACGCTTTCTCCCGTGTTAGAATAGAAGCTCCCTGAGAGCAGAGACTGCTTTACTTTTTTCTTATTCCTAGTGTTTATCACAAACACTGAAAGATAGTAGGTAACTGATAGTAGGTAATTGTTTATCTGAACTGTGGTCTTCAGTGTTTGGATACGTTTGTGTCTGGGAGCTTAAAGTGAGAGAAACTTTAACCCCCAAATCACATGAGAGGAAGCTAGGTGGTACAGTGGAAAGACTGCCAGATGGCCTAAGAGTTGGGAAGACTTGAATTCAAATCCTGCTTCAGATGTCAGCTATGTTATCTTAGGTAAGTCATTTAACCTATCTTAATAAAACCTATCTCACAAGGTTGTTGTAAGGATTAAATGAGATACAGATTTTCAAACTTTAAAACACTATATAAAATCTAGCTCTTATGTTGATGATCACTCAGATTTTCTCTCACATATTAGATTAGTGTGTATGAGAAATACTTTGAAAAGGAAAAAGTGTCATGCAGTAGTAAGGTGATATTGTTGTTAATACTTTACTATTACTAAAAGTAGATCAGACTGTAGATACAAAAAGATTTTAGTTAATAACACTTTTCTTTCTAAATGTCCCTTATCTTGTTTTATGTGACACAAAGATTTTTTTCCTATTCAACCACTTCCCTTCCTATCCTAAGTATATTAATTTTGTTTGTACAGAAAAGTTCCATTTAAGCTACATTACCATTATATTATCTGTAATTGCCTCACTTGGTTCAGTACGCATCTCCTGTCCACAGCTGTGAGGATTGTGTGATTTGCTTCTCTTCTGATTTTAAAAAATAATAGGACCTTTAAAATTAAGATCTCATATCCATTTGGAATATATTGAGGAATATGGTATAAAGTGCTGGACTAAACCTGATTTCTTCTAGATTGCTTTTAATTATTTCTAGCAGTCTTTATCAAATAGGGAGTTCTTCTGAAAGCAATTTAGGTTTTTTGGTTTAATGAACACTGTATTATTGAGTTCTATTGTTTCTGCTTTTCCCTTGTCTAGTCTGTTCCATTAATCTGCCTCTATTTTTTAAACTAATACCAGATGGCTTTGATGACTGCTACTTTATCATAGAGTTTAAAGATGGGAAGTGCTATTTCCCCTTCATCCCTACCTCTTTTCATAATTTCTCTTGATATTCTAAATATTTTGTTTTACAAATTAATTTTGTTTTACAAACAAATTCACAAATTTTATCAAGCTCTATAAAGTATCCCCCAATAGGTTAACTTTGGTAATGTCATTTTTATTACATTGTTTCAGACAAGCCATGAACATAGTACTGAATAGTGCTCCAGCTATATAAGCCGTTCTACATTTCTTCGAGGAGCATTTTGTAATTGAATCTATACAAATTTTTGTGTTCTTTGGTAGATTGATCCCAAGATACTTTGTGAATTTTATAGTTATTTGGAATAGGATTTCCCTTCCTCTTATTATTGCCTTTTGATATAATTATACAGAAATAGTAGATTTTTTTTAAAGTTTATTTTATAGCCTCCAACTTTGAAGCTATCAATTAGTTCAATTAGCCTTTGCTGATTCCCTAGGATTTTCCAAGGAAGTCATCCTGTCATCAACAGATTGGGGTGGTTTTGAATCTCTGTTTTACCTATCTTTTGTCCGTTTTTCTTTTGTTTTATTGCTATTGCTAACATTTCCAGAACTGTATCAAAGAGGAACGGGTAAAGTGACCTTGCTTTATTTTATTTACTGAAAAAAGTTCAAGTGTATCCCCACTGGATATTGTGCTTGTTTTTGGTTTTAGGGAGATAATTTTTTTAATATAAAAATCCCATCTATACTTTGTAGCTTTTTAAAAAGCATACATTAATCTTATATTTTATCAAAGGTTTTTCCACATCTATTGAGATAATCATGTGGCTTGGGATGTTCATAATATTATTAATTACATTGATTGCTTCCTAATGAATGTTGAATCATCTCTGCATCCCAGGTATAAATCCAACTTGGTCATAATGAATGATTTCCTAGATAAATCTCTGTTCTCTGTTTGATGGAATTTCATTTAAAGTTTCTGAATTTTTATTCATTCGTCATATTGATCTCTTCTCCTGTACTTTGTCCTTACTTCTTTTAGGTAATAGGACTATATTGTCTCAAAAAAAGGAATCTTAATCAATTTTTGAAAATAACTTGTGTAGTTTGGATACTAATCCACCTTTAAATGTTTGATAGAATATTTATAATACATCAGAACCAAGGATATTTTCATGCACGGCTCCTTTATTTCTTTTTCTGAGACTGAGTTATTTATGATTTCTATTTGGTCTTCTGTTTGGGCATTTATATTTTTGAAGGTATTACTAGTGGATTTCAATAGTTTTTTTTTCCAGTTTTGTTAATATATAACTGTGTATAATAGGTTCTGATTAGTTATTTCATTCCTTCTGGTTTTATTTGCGTGTGATTTCAGCTAGCTCATTTACTATTTTGATCTGATTTTTGCCTTCATTTCAATTAGCTTTATAAATTTTACTAGTCATTTCAAAGAAGCTACTTTTAGTTTTATGTTTCATTTCTATAGTTTATTTTGGTTTCTAGTTTTTCTATTGTTACCTTTATTTTTAATATCGCCTCCTTCACATTTAAGTTAATTTGTTTGCTTTCTAATTTTTTAAATATATTTTCAGTTCATTAAACCTCTCCTTTTCTATTTTGTTACTGTACATTTGTTGGGATATGATTTTTCTCCTAATGACTACTTTAGTTGCATCTCAGAAATGTGATATGTTGTTTCATCATCATTTTTTTCACACAGTTATTGTTTCTGTGATTTATTCTTTGACCCATCCATTATTTAGGGCTTCATTAATAAGTCTTCATTTGGATCTTTATCTTTTGCTTGTGCTCCCCAAGTAGATTACTATTATTATTGTGTTATGGTCTATAAAAGACATGTTTATCTATCTTTTTTTATATTTTTTCCAATGACTCTAATGTCCTAATGCATGATCAGCTTTGAAATTTAATAATCCCATTTAGAAGACATTATAAGTTTTTTCAAGTTCTAATTTCTCCATCAGTTCTTTCAATCCTACATTTACCCTTTTGTTTCTCTTTCTGTTAGACTTGCAACAAACTGAGGTAGGGACATTTATATTTCCAGCCATTATTGTGTTACTATCTATATCTTCTTGTATTTCAGTTCATGTTTTCTTATTGAATTTAAATTCTAAGGCATTTGGGGCATTTAAGTTTAATATTGATTTTGGTTTGTTGATCGTAGTCCCTTTCTGCAGAATGTGGTTTTTTTTTTTAAAAAAAAAAAAACAGCTCTTTTTGTGTCTTGAATGTTTTTTCATGTTTTCTAACAGCATGAGTGCAACCCTGGATTTTTTTGATTCCTTGGATCAGATGGTGGTAGAACTACATGAACTAGTCCAACTATTCTGGAGAACAATCTGAATCTGTGCCCAAAGGGCTATAAAGTTGTGCATATGCTTTGACCCAGAAATACTACCACTAGGTTTATATCCCAAAGAGATATGAGAAAAAAGGAAAAGAATACATATGTACAAAAATATTTATAGTGACTCTTTTTGTGATGGCAAAGAATTGGAAACGGAGGGGATGTCTATCAGTTGGGGAATGGCTGTATAACTTGTGACATATGATTGTGATGGAATACTTTGTATTGTAAGAAATGGAGACGGTTTCAGAAAAACCTAGGAAGACATATGAATTGATACGAAGTGAAGTGAGTAGAACTAGGGAACACTGTCTACAATAACAATATTCTAACACTGTTCTACCATGAAACACTTAGCTACTCTTGATCAATATAATGATTCATAACAATTCTGAAGAACTCAGGGTGAAAAAATAATTGCTATCTACCTCCAGAAAGAAAACTGATAAGATTCTCAGTGTAGACTGAAATATTTTATTCCTATATTTTTCTTGGTCCCTCCACTCCACCACATGACTAATATGGAAATGTTTTGCATGACTTCATGTATATAATAGGTATGGTATTTCTTGCCTCATTAATGAGTAGGGAAGGGGTGGAGGGGCAAAGAGAATTTGGAACCGAAAATAAAAATTATTAGTTTTAAAAGAATGTATCCCATTCTCTCATGGGGTTTCTGGTGGGTGCAGAATACTCTTACATTGTTTTAATTTAATTCTCTTTATATTAGTAACTCTTTCTCCTGGTTGCTTGCAAAATTTGTTGGTAATCATTGGGACTGTTAAATTTAACCACTGTGTTTCTTGGAGTTTGCAGCATAGGTTCTCCTTTGTTTTCCTAGACATGATCTATGGATTCTTTCAATTGTCACTTTGTTTCCAGTGTTCAGAATTTTGGAGAAATTTCTTTGCATTTTTTCTTGCATTCAGGTTTCTTGACTTGTCATATTCTTCTGGGTGCCTTATAGTTTTTAAAATGTCTCTGAATCCTGTCTTCAGCATCACTGTTTTGCTTATATGGAGAGTATGCTTTGTTTTTAAAGTTATTATTTTTTGCTCTCTTCTTCCGGATTGTCTTTCACTTCTGTGTATTTGCATTCCTAATCAGTTATCTTCCCTTTGTTTCTTGAGATATGCCACTATGGATTCAAGTTTTTTCTGTTCTGACAGTTATTTCTGCTCTTTGGGTCATAAACTCTGCTTTTGCAATTTTTAATCCTCTTTTAAACCATGCAGGAATAGATTGATGTGGTTCCATGCTCTCTTGGGAATTCACAGGGTCCTTTGTCTCATCAGGGGTTAATTAATTTTCCTTTATTTTTCTACATATTCACAATTGCCTAAACTCTTTTACCTTATTGGAAGGTTATATTTCCTTCAACTATTAATATCATTGTTGTTGTTTTATATGCTTATGCTCAAGTATTTAACAGAATATTCTTCCTTCTAATTTCCTTGGCAATGTCAATTTTCTTTCCTTATTTTCTTCTATTGCTAACTTTCTGACTCCCTTCCCTTTGATGACAATTACCCTAGGGCAGGGGTGGGGAACCTAGGGCTTGAAGGACACATGTGGCCTTGATGCCATAGATTCCCCACCCTTGCCTGAGGGATTGGACCTTAAAGTACCTCAGTCCCTTCCCACACTGGACAATTTATGGTTCAGCACTCTTTATCTTTGCTCCAAGTGGGTGGACAGAACCTCTTTCAGCTGGATCCTGAGCTCTTTCCCTTAGGCTTAGTGGGATGTCACACAGTCATACATGTGTCCTGCTCTCCTTCATTCTCTGGCTTCACATTTTTTTTAAAAGCACAGAGTGTTGTCATGCTGTTATGGCATTCTGAGAAACTTTCTTGTGTTTTGATCTCTGTGGGAGTTGGGGAAAATGGTCAGGGTGTTGAATTGAGTTCTACTGCTGGCAGTATGGTGAGCTGTGGGGCAGGGGTGCTAAGTGAGAACATTTGGGATTAGGGATTCTTCTCATGTTCCTTTTTTAAACCTTATTTTTACCTCCTTTGGGTTCCTGGTATCCCAGACCGTGGAGACAGTTGAAATAGCTTTATCTCTCCTGTATAATTCCTGTTTTGCTGAGGTTTGAGAGGTACTAAACATCAGAGAGAATGTTTAGTCCTCCATCTTGTTGATAACATGACCTAGAGTTCAAATCTCACCCTAGACACTTGACACTCACTAGCAGTGTGACCTTGGCCAAGTCACTTATCCCCAATGGCCTCATCCTGAGTCATCTCCAGTCATCCTGATGAATATCTGGTCACTGGATTCAGCTGCCTCTGGAGGAGAAGTGAGGCTGGTGACCTGCACAGCCCTCCCTCACTCAAAACAAAGTCAAGTGCAAGTCATGTCATCATTTCTCTGATGGCATGGTCTTCAGCAATGAAGGATGAACACACCCAACATGACCTAGAAATTCTCTTTCTTTGTCTTAGTAGGATTTATGTTTCCATATATGCTGGACAAGTTTGGGGACATCTGCTGATTTATACCTTAGTGACTTTGAACAAGTCACTTTACTCCTCTGGGACTCTGTCAGACTCTATAAACTCCTTGGAGGTTTAATGAAAGCAAGAATGGCATGGGTCAGGATGGAAAAGAGCAAGTCTGCTGCCCCATAAATCTTAATGGATTAATGAAGGCAATGACAATAAGAGGAATTTATAGCTGACCAGAATTTGAGTAAGAAAGAAAATGAACCCACCTGGATAAATAATAAAAATCATAATAACAGTTCTTTATGGGCTGCTAGGCAGTAGAAAGAGTTCTAGACCTGGAGTCAAGAAGACTCATCTTCCTGAGTACAAATCTGGCCTCAGACATTTACTAACTCTGTGACCCTGGCTAAGTCACTTTACCCAGTTTGCCTCAGTTTCCTCATCTATAAGATGAGCTGAAGAAGGAAATGGCAAACCACAAAGAGTCAGGCACAATTGAGGCAATAAGCAAGGACACACACATCTAATGTCTGATCAACAGTGAAAAGATAAAAGGGAAAAGAAGAAACTGGAAGGATCTATAAGATGAATTTCTATAGAACATCCCCTGACAACTGAGGCAGCTACTGTTTGCACTAGAACATCGACAGAAACATGCTAGTTTCAGAACAAACACACATGAAAGTAGCCTCAGGTAATGGGGATGCTTCCTATTATAAGATATATTCTCAGGAGCACAAATTGACAGAGCACCTGGTGCAGTAAATAGGCAAAGTAGGCAGATCATTTGGTCCAACAGTTAACAGGAAGATTGATAGAGAATTAAATAAAAGATTTTATTTTCAGCAAGTATGCAGGGTAAAGGGAATCTTCCAGGGGCCTATGTAACTTACAGAATGTTTCTTTTACCTTTTACAATCTTTTTTTTTCCTTCTGATTCTCCCCTGTTTTCCACCTAGTGACATTGTTATCTCAAACTTGAAGACCATCACTCCTGCTAATCCATGTGGAGCAAATGATACTGGCAGAAAGGACTTATTCAGGATCACTAGGGTTCAGGTTGGGGCTCTTCTATTTATTACCTAAGGCAAGTCTCTTAACTTCTCTTAGTTTCCTCATCTGTAGGGAGGAAGGGTTAAGACCAGCTCTCTAAAGTCCCAGAACTGGCCAAAGTACTATTGTAAGGATGGTTGGTGTAAAGATGACTACGCACAGGCTTCCCTCCTTCACCAAATATAGGTCTTCCAATCTAATATTTCCTTTTATAAAGGAGCTCAGAGCCTGAAAAGGCTTTAAATTTTGCTGGTCACATATTCATAATAAAGACAGAAATGTGGTTAGGAGGGGGTAAGATAACTTTTCTCTGGTGGATAGATTTGCTTTTTTTTTTTTTTTCTGTTTCTTTTCCCATATTCTTCATCCCCACTTATATGCATAGGAGAGCAAGTGGGAGGTGGGGAATTGGAATTGATCAATGGGAGACTCAGTTTTCTAGGAGTGCAGCCTTTACAGTGGAAGTAGATTAGGTATAGTCTAGCCATCAGAAACAAATAAAATGTCATAAAGAATTCCTATCCCTTCTTCAACATGGATAAGGTGAAATTGTATTTCATAGGAAATGTAGAACCTATGTGTAGAACCTATATAACATTGCACGCTGTCTTGGGGAGGATTGTGTTTATCCTTCGTTGCTGAAGAAGACCATGCCATCAGAGAAATAATGACAAGGCTTGCACTGGACATTGTTTTGAGTGAGGGAGGGCTGTGCAGGTCACTAGTCTCATTTCTCCTCCAGAGCCATCTGAATTCAGTGACCAAATATTCATCAGGATGACTGGAAATGACCTAGGATCTCAGGGAGGAATAAGGGGGAGGGAGGGGAAAAAAATCTAAGATATATGGAAGTAATTGTAGAACACTGAAAACAAATAAAATAATTATTAAAAAAAATAATAAGAATTCCTATCCCAATCTAGAGGAAGGTGTCTGATTGGAGACACCCAAGTCCCAGGGACTAGGAAGTCTGGTTCAACAGATTAAGCCTAAGGTCATTGGAAAGGTTAAATGGGAAGCACCCCGCTTGGTACTCTGAAGAGCATGGTACTTGTGGATGATATATAAATATAAATCAATATAAATATATATTATATGTTTGTATGTGTGTATATATGCACATATACGCACAAATGTGTATATATGTATACACATGCATATATGTATACACACACGTATATAATGGTGTTGGAGAAGAAAAGCCCGATCTATCCAAGACTCTGAAAGAACAGACAATACACTTCTTGAGGAAAAAAAGCCAGGAAGATTTTTCTCCTTAGAAAGCACTTTGCAAGTACAATGGTTGTATGTTAAGGGCTGCTGTTTTTCTGAATGAGCTATAAAAAGCCTCAGCTTTAAATACAAATGAGCATAGCACAGCCCACTCTTCAAAAGGAGATATCACTATAGGCAAATATGCTTACTACAGCAGACAGACTTATCTTGACTACATAGTGCACAGATCCATACCTGCAACCAGCCCGCAATGGTAACGTGTGGCACGTGTTTACATGTCTAACAGATCAGTGTTTTGAAAAATTACATGTCCTACAGAGCTCTGTCTCACTATAGTAGTGTATGGAGATTTGGTGACTGGTGAAGACCAGTGGAAAGCAGGTCTACACCAAACAACATCGTAACACCAATCATTCAAACAAGTATTTATGGAGTACTGACTATATACAAGGCACTGTGGCTGGGGACAAACGTACAAAGAACGAAACAATTCATGCCCTCAGCCACCCTATCGCATTAGAAGTGTTTCCCTGAACTTTGTATGCATTCATATTTTCCCTACATCCTATGTATTCTCCATCTGTGTGTACTAGCTACATGTTTACTACTATACATGTGCATCTCCACACACATTCTCTATGTATATCCAGTCTTTGCACTGATGGTACATGTCTTTATGGAAGAGGGTACTACAATTTTATGTATGTTTGCCAAAAAGACTATTTTATGGAGAATTCACATGGGGCAAGCGATCACATGATGGTGAGAAGAAGCGATACAAGGACACTCTCAAGGTCTCTCTCAAGAACTTTAGACTTGACTATGCAACATGGGAGACACTGACACAGGACCGCTCAGCCCAAAGGAAATGTAGGATGTGCAAATTTGGAGTAACCACCTCAAATATCCACATGGACTACCTGTGCCCAGTCTGTGGTAGAGCATTCTGAGCTCATATTGGTCTGATCAGCCACAGTTTGACATACTAAAATTTCACTTTATCATGGTGATGTCATTTTGGTCTTTTTCGAAGACAAAGGACAACAGCCAGCCACCAACCAACTAAAATTTTATGTAGAAAACACCCTATTAATACTTTTCTTGCTATACCATTTAATTAGATGCCTTTGCTTTGAACTAATTCCCTCCTCTAGTTCGCTCATAAAGGTGAACACATTGGTTGGTATTTCTGAGTGAATTTGAATGCAATGAGATCCTTGAATCTGGGGTAGTCTTGTCTGGGGGAACCACTGTATGTTTATAGGTATCCCAGATGATACATTATTTTAAAACTGTTATTAGACTGGTAGGTCAGGGGAATGCTATAGCAATCAATTAATCAATCAATCAAATCAACAAACATTGATTAAGCACCTTCTAAGAGCTAGGTGGTGCATTGGATAGAGTGCTGGACCTCTATATGAATGCAGGAATACACTCATCTTTCTGAGTTCAAATCTGGCCTCAGATATTTACTAGCTATATGACCCTGGGAAAGGTACTTACCTTCTGTCTGCCTCAGTTTCCTCATTAGTAAAATGGGTATAATAATAGCATTTATGTCCCAAGATTGTTGTGAGAATCAAATGACTTAGCACAGTGCCTGCCAAATATTGGGTGCTTAAAAAAGGCTTATTTCCTTCCTTTTTCCTTAAAAATAATTGAGGACCCCTGAAAGATCTTTTGTTTATGAATTATATGTATTTATATTTACTTTATTAGAAATTAAAATAATCTTAGTATTATTATGAAAGTAGTTTTGACCTTCTGGCCCCCTGTGTAGGTCTTGGGAATCTCCAGGCACCCCCAGAACACACTTTGAGAACTGCTGGGTTATATTATGTTATTGTTATTTAGTTTGGAATTAGATCATCCTTTTAGTTCGAATTCTTTAAATATGCCCTTTTATAAAATTCAGTTTTATCTTTAGTTTCCTAATTCTCTCACTCCTACCTTTGTCTCACCCACCCAATGAGAGAGGAAAAAATTCTTTTCCCTTACAAAAACAAAGTCAGGCAAAACAAATTCCCACATTAGTCATACAGAAAAAGGGAGGGAGGAGGCTTCAGTCTACACTCTGGGTTATCATCTTCCTATCTGAGTGTGGATAGCATACTTCATCATGAGTCCTTTGGCTTTATGGTTGGTCATGATGTCGATCAGAGTTCCAAAGTCTTTCAGAGGTGGTTATCTTCATAATGCTGCTATTGTATAAATGGTTCTAGTTCTGCTCACTTCACTTTGCATCAGTTCATACAAGTCTTTCTAGGTTTATGCAAATAACACTAGCATGAGTAACACATGAAATCATCGATACTACAGGGTGTCTTAGACACAAGGACATTTTTCTTTATGATCATAGAGACCTAGGGTACCATGAAGGCATTTTTATTTTTGTGCCCATTTTAGGGAAAGAGAATAACTGAAAGAGGGGAAAGGAAGTGGCACACCACTCCAGTATATTTGTCAAGAAAACTCCAAATGGGATCATGAAGAGTTGGATACAACAGAACAATACCGCCATATTGGATCTGCCTAATGCCTTATCAGTTTATCCTCTTGTTCTTTCTGTGTCTGTGTCTCACCACTCCTGTCTACCATTTAATTTTTTAATCTATTATCTATTAATATATGATTAGTCTATCTTCTTTTCTGGTTACGTATGTCATTAATGCTGCTTTCATTCCACTTATATCGTACAAATCCCACATTCTTCATTGCCCTTTGAGTTACTTGTTATTTTAATTATGATCTCCTGATCTTTTCTGACTTGTAGCTATAAGGAGGTCTCAGTTAACTCAATTTATCACCAAAAGGATACTGGTGCCAAAGAAATGTGCATTTTGTAGCTTTAGATCTTTCAAAGTCCTGGACAGTCTCTCCATTTCTTCTCAATTCTATATCAAGCTTTTTATTTATTTGTAGCATACAAAGATATACACATTGAAGAACTAATTTAATTGGCTGCCCATCCATTGTATTCCATAACTGAGACCTTAGGCATTTTTTCATTACTAATTTCCTTTTCCAGCATTAAAAAGGTGCTCCGTTTATTTCTTTTGTATTACTCAGAGTTTTTCTGAGGAGGCTTTCTGAAGTACCTAGGCTAAATGTCATTAACATTATGACATTTATGAAAAAGAGCATTTGAATAACCTTATCATCAATAGGAAATTATTTGTTAAGACTAATATACCTCTTTGATAGTGATAGTGAACACTTTTGATGTATATGATCTCTCAAGTCATCATGGAGAATTATATTAGAATTTTGGCACATGCCTAAGTCATTTTATTTGAGAAGAGTCTTTAGGATTTCATTTTGCTCTAAGTTTTAGTGTCCTGCAATTTGAAAGATGCCATCCATTGTTGAAAAATGAACTGTGAAGAGCCATTCTGCCTGTTTTCATTGATGATATCCTCAGTGACTATCCTTCTTTTTCTAGAGATAAAAAAGCAGGCACCTGGATCAGGTGTTGCCATTGTCTTCTTGATCAATAATTCTTTTCCAGAAAAATTCATGTTTTCCAATATTTTCCTATTTGAGATATCTTACAACGGATCTGTGAGTGTTTTAGAGTAGTATGGTATCCAGTGCAGATTCCTTTTCGTGTACTAAGTCAGGTGCAGACACTTTTCCTAAATTCTTTATCAGAACGCTGTCCACTTCTACAACATTGGGTTTTGAGGCAGCAAAGTCCAAATACGGTATTTCCTCTACTGTTGCTGAGGAAAGTAGGGAACTAAAAATGTTAGCCGAGCTCTTCCCTCTAGTGGCTGCCTTGCCTGGGAATATGATGTCAGTTTGAAGGGCAGCAGTGATATCGGAAAAACATGATATTCAAGTAACAATAATCAATAGTAAAATTCCTAATAAGTGGATGGTCTACTAATGTAATAGATTTGATAGAAGCATCAATTGTAGAAGCAATTCTTATTTCTCAACCAAGAATTTCGATAGTAGTATACAAAAATCAGATACATGTAAAAAGAACTCTGAAACATATTTGATCCCTATGAAATGTAGTACGATCTTCTTAGAGCCTTGTAAGCACATTGACTCCAGTAAAGCCATCAGATCTCAATCAGTATAAGTTCCTTATCGTTGGGAAAATCATGCCAACAAGATAATGGAAGTGAGTAGGATAATACTCATATACCTTACTTACAATTAGAGAATTTCTATTGGACAATTTTCATAAAGTTGTGAACTTGTCAAGGTCTTCCTTTAGTAACCACAGTTCATTCTTTACTAACATAACTGAGAATCCATATTGAAAAGAAAAAAGTAATGAATGACTGTTGAAAAATTTTCAGATTCTTACTCTTTATTAATAGTTAGTGAATAACTATAAATATAACACAGTTGGAAAATCTGTCAGAGACAGGCCATTCCTTACTTGATATCAGAGAATTCACACTGGAGATGAATCCCAAAAATGTAATGAATATGGAAGAATTTTTGAGACAGAACACTTATTTGGCACCAGAGAATTCACACTGGAGAGGAAACTCCATAAATGTAACAAATGTGGAAGAATCTTTGTCTGGGACTCACAATTTATTTGGCACTGGAGAATTCACCCTGGAGAGAAACCCTATCAATATAATTAATATGGGAAAGCTTTCAGCCTAAGCACATGCATTATTCAACATCAAAGACATCCCACTGGAGAGCATCCCCATAAGTATAATAAATGTGGGAAAGCCTTCAGCTGAAAGTTATTTTTTACTAAAGAGTAATCCTCACTAGAGTATAACTTTGTATGAGTAATGAATGTGAGAAAACCACCAGAAATTACTCATCCCCTCCTAAACATCAAAGAACATCTCAGTGATCAACCTGGGCTTATAGACAAATACCTTATCAAGAGAAGTTATCCATTCTCTCATTAAAGACCTTCAGTGAATGGTCTCAATTAATCCATTTTTGTACAGTTCTAATTATCAGGAGGGTTTTTTTTCCTTCATATTAAGCCAGAATTTTCCTTTCTAACTTTCATCAGTTTCTCCCAGGTTCTGCCATCTGGGTCCAAGCAAAACAAGTCTAATCATTCTTAAAACATGACAAGATTTAAAATGGTTGAAGACAGCTACTGCGTCCCTCTTCTAGGGGATAAATATCTACAGTTCTATTGTCTGAACCTTTTATGGTGAGGTTTCAAGTTCCCTTACTCTCCTGGTCACTCTGTTTCCTTTGGACATGCTCCAGGTAGTTGACATACTTCATATAATGTGGCACCTAGAACTAAATATGATATTACTGATATCTGGGCAGGGCAAAACATAGCAAGACTGTGATTTCTCTTGTTTGTAACAACTGGACTTCTGTAAATGCAACTACGAGCAAATTATCTTTTTTGACTTTCAAAATTGACTCATGAAATTTGCCATCTTATAGAACTCCAATGTAATTTTTACACTGGATATTTCTTATAATGGATGTGGGAGGGGGCAGTGCAGTTGATTTTGTGTACTTATGTGTAGAAGTTTACTTTTATTCTTTATTAGTTTAAGGTAATTGGTTCTAGACAGCACAGACGCACAGTAACAGATGTAAGCCTGTTGTGCTAGCCTTCTAACTGGTCTCTTCCTTTAGGCTCTCTCCTCTCCCATTCATTCTTCACAGAGTAGCCAAATTTTTCTTCAGATGGAGTAGTTTGGTCCAAGTGACTTTCTTGCCTGAGAACCTTCTGTGGTTCCCTAATGACTCTAGGATAAAATGCAAACTCCTAAGGTTAGCATTTAAGATCTTCAAAGCCAATAAGTCAAGTCAACAATTAGCATTTATTAAGTACCTGTCATGGACCAGGCATAGTGAGGTAAGTGCTGAGATATAAAGAAAAGGCAAAATCTGTCCCTGCCTGCAAAGAACTCCCAATATAAAGGGGAGGCAGGGAGGGAAGAGGTAACATATAAACAATTATATACAAACGAGTTATATACAGGACAAAATGAAGATAATCTCACTAATATTAAGGACCAGGAAAGGCTTCTTGCAAAAGATGGAATTTTAGCTGAAACTGGAAGGAAAACTGGGAAGCCAGGAGGTGGATAAGTGGTGATAAGGAATTCCAGGCATGGAGGACAGTCAGTAAAAATACAGAGTCAGGAGATGGAGTGTCTTCTATGAGGAACAGCAAGGAGGCCAGTGTCACTGGATCCTAGAGTACTGGGGTTTTAAAACCAAAAAGAATCCTCTCATTTCTCACCAAGTTGCACTATTTTGGAACTTCTCTGATTTCTCCAACATGCCCCAGGAAGCTCATTAGTATGATAACCTCATCAGCCTGCCACATTTCATCAGTTTTGGTCCTCAACGTCATCACTATCCAAAACCTCTTGATTAGAGGGTGAAGTCATGAACTCCAAACCTCCATTTAATGAGAGAGTTCTGCTCAGACATCTCTTTATTTCTCACTACTTTGGGGCTTCTGCGACTGACTTCTCCACTCTAATTCCCCTTCGTTGAATACCACTTTCCCCTCCCCCTGGTTTTTCATCTTCTTTTTCTTTTGTTTTTTACCCCTTGGACTGTGAGCACCTTGAGGGTAGAAGACTGTCTCTTTTGTCTTTGTATCCCAAGTGTTTAGTACATAGTAGGAACTTAATAAATGTTCATCAAATGTTATTGACCAGCCCTGGCTCCCACTTGCCTTACTAGATATATTTCACATTACTCTTCTTCATGTACTTTTGGTTCCAGGCAAATTGCAATTTGGTTTTATGCCAAACCTGAAAATGCCTTCTCCCAGAATTTACATGAACCATCTCTCTCTCTCTTGCAATCCACTTCCTCTTGTCAGTCTATTCAAAACTTCAAGACTCAACTCAGTTGTCTCATTCTCTATGAAGCCTTGCCTGAACTCAACTAAAAGTCTTTCCATCTGTTCAAATTTCCTAGAACATTTTGTCATTAGACCCTATTTTATTTTATCTTCTAATTATCTTTTGTGACTTTCTCAGTGAATTTAGAAGCTAGCAAATAGTCTTCCTCTTCCCACCACTCTCTGGCATTATCTTTAGGGATCTTCAGTATTCATAGTGATGATCCCTCTAATTAGTTGACCTGTCAATTCCTGAAGGCCTCCAAGTTCTCTCCCTAATTTTATTTCATTCATACATGGGAATGATCAAATAATTCAAGATTTAAGAGTTGGAAAGGAAGAGGGAAGAGAGGAGGGAGAAATAAGCATTTATTAAGTACCTACTATGTACTAGGCACTGTGCTAAATACTTTGCAAATATTATCTCATCTCATCTCAAAGACCACTTAGTCCAACACCTTCATTTTACAGATGAGAAAACTGAAATCCAGAATAATTAAGTAATTAGCCCAAGGCTTTGTAGGTAATAAGCACTAGACTCATAATCTCTTAGAAACTGATCATTTCCAATATCTAGAACTTTGAAAGTCCACACACTGATCAAAACCTCCCGTCCTACTTCTACTAACTAGGTGGTGCTGTGGATAGAATACTGGACCTAGAGTCTGGAAGATCTGAGTTCAAATCTAGCCTGACACTTACGAAGAGACCCTGGGCAAATCAGTTAAACTCTACTTGCTTTAGTTCCTTATGTGTAAAATGGGGGCACAGTGGAGAAGCGGCAAACCACTGCAGCCATCTTTTCCAAGAAAATCTCATGAACTCTGTCCATCTTAAACTACAATATGGGGGTCGTGAAAAATTTGGCAATTGTAAGATTCCTGAATGCACAACAACCAAAAATTATTTCAAAATCAAACATGTAGCGAATCCAAGGTGTTTCTGGCAGCACTTGCCATGTTGCATTGGGAAACTTCACTGCAGCCTTGATTCTGAAAACAAAGCATGCGCACTTTGCATGCCCTCAGGCTGAAATGCGAAAAGGGGTCTTGAGTGGAAAAAGTTTAAAAGCCCTGATTTAGAGTCAGACATGAATGAACAACAAAACCTCTACCACATTATTTCATCAATTCTCTAACTCATAGTAAAATTGCCCTTTGGGTTTACTGTGACCTTTAATTATTCTTTGACCTTCCTAATCTCTCAGTCCATCTCATCCTTTTTGACTTTGCTTGCATATATATGTCATCTGGCAATTCACTGTCTCCGTAATGATTAAACAAGAATCTCTTGCTCCACTCCTATCAGTTAATGAACATTATCCTTTGATAATGAGAGAAATAATAACCAATGATTTCAGGGAGATCCAGAGCACCCCTTTCTTCTAAAGACCTGATTGAAAAGGTCAGTCTTTTGAAAGACTTTATTCATAATGAGATGGTGCAATCCTATTCAGACCCCACTCAGGTGGGAAAGCCACTGTACTCTATTCAGGTTTGGATGGGGATAAATTTTTTGAATAGATTCCCCAAGAGGGGTAGGGGAATTTAGAAGTAAATGTCATAATCATGTTCATTTGAATAGGTTCAGCCCCTCATTATAACATTCATTCTTCATTATTAATCAATAAGAGTTCATTGCCATAATCTAGAACACCCCTCTTCCAAGTCTCCAGTCTGCTCAAGATGGTCTTTGGTCTAATAGACAGTCAAATTACCATACTTTATTAATAAACATGCTAGCATCTTTTAAAAAAATGATTAAATTACCCAGAAATTATGTCTCTTGTACTTTTTAAACATCACAGTCACTTTCACTTTCTTATTCCTGTTCCCGTGGTCAATATACACCAATGGAGAACTCACAAAATTGTGATGTCCCATTGCATTTTTTTTAACCCAAGCTCAGTTGGACCCTTGCTGCTTCCTGGTAATGCTTCCAAATGCCCTTATTACAGCCCAATAGGCAATTTTTATATCTTTACTATGTGTAAGTCATTGTGTAGGTCCTGGGGATAACAAGACAAAGAAAAATTATCTTCTTTAAAAAGCTTGCACTTTAACTGAGGAATACAATATGTGAACACATAAATGTATGATATGATGTACAAAATATACATAGGTACAATAATTTAATAAATAAGAGAACACTAAATAAGGGATTTAGGAAAGACATTCCACAGGAGGTAACACCTGAGTTGAGTTGTAAAGGAAACCTGGGATTTAAAGAGGGGTAAATGAGGAGAATGTGCATTTCTGGCTTGGGGGAATCATAAAGGCAGAACATATATGGATGAGAATGATTAATATCTTTTATATTTCTTCTCCTATACAGTTCTTCATTGTTTATCAGCTGCAGCCTACTCACACCCAAAATGTGCCACTGTATTGCTCTTCTAATGACCCTCTATTTTAATTCTCTGGAATCTGTGGCATTTTATTTTATAATTTGCAGCCACACATTATCATCAGAAGAATATTGGTGTTAAGAAGATGGGCCTTTAAAGAAAATTAACTGCAATGGACATGGTAATTTTGATCAATTCAATGACCCACCTCAATTCCAAAGGAATGGATAGAGATAGCGAACTGATATAGTCGAAAGTACAGATTGAAGCTTGCTTATTTATTTTTCTTTTTCTTGCATTCTTCTTCTTCTTGGAATAAGGGTAATGTGAAATTTGTTTTGCATGACTTCATATTTGTAATGAGTTTTGCATTTCTTGCCTTCTCAATGGCTGGGGGAGGGAGAGAATTTCAAACTGAAAATAAAATTGAGTCATTTAAAAAAAACCAATCAAGATGAGTCTTTGTTTGAAGGAGAATTGTGGGGTTATTGAAAGCACTTAATGATTTCTTAAAGGTAATTCAACCTGCCATCCTCCTGGTGCTCAATTCTGGGCTCAACTCACTGTCTACACCCAGTGTTTGCTCAAAATATTTGTGCTGTTGGGTCAGCTCTATGGACTCTTCAGTCAAATTTACATCACAGTCTAAATAATAGTTTTTCTTCATGTCTGGACAATAGGAACTTTGATTTTTCCTATGGGTAAGTTAGGTCAAATTCTGTTGGGATTATTGACCTCAGTAAGTGCTTAATAAATGCTTCTTGACTGGCTGACTCATTTAGGAGTCTCTGCTCCTAATGGACCCAGCCCCACTACTAATCACCTTAAGATTTTTTTGCTGGCTCCATTTCTGAGATGGGCTGATTTGCTCCTCCTTTAGAGTGGTCTCCTACCCTGTCTTCTCTTCCTTTCCATCTTATCTCCTCCCTCCTCCCAAGGTCTCACCATATTGGTCCCAGACTTGCTATGGCCATTACGTTGGTTTTCACCTTACAACAGGTCAGAATATTGAAATGTAAACGA
Organism: Notamacropus eugenii; assembly: GCF_028372415.1. Lineage (NCBI taxonomy): Eukaryota > Metazoa > Chordata > Mammalia > Diprotodontia > Macropodidae > Notamacropus > Notamacropus eugenii. The sequence continues at coordinate 156,188,174 of NC_092872.1, forward strand.
TCCACTAACTCCAGCTTCTTCAGCAACAGGAACAATAGGCATGTACTGCTATGCCCAGCTGCTGATACATATTTTAAGGTCTCTTGGGTGATTTTTACTATATGCATGGGAAACACCTCGTTGGAGATAAGACTTAAGGTAAGGTGTTGCTGTATTGAATCAAACGCTTTTAGAAATTCCAACAATAAACATTGATGGTTTTGTGTTTTCTGTACCTTTCAGTCCACTGTATAGCGATAATGATGTAGTCTGTTGCAGAATTGCATCTGCTAAAGTCTACCTGTTCCCTTTGCATGTTTTCATTAAAGTTGTGCTTAATGCATATGTCAGTCATTGCCATAAAGATTACATAGTGAGGAAAAACAGAATTTCTCTATGACTTCACCTTCTGTGACAGATTTTGGCACATCAGGTTTAATCACCTTCAGGGTGGTCATTTCATAGGTGTCTGCCATGATTAATGCAATAAGAAATGACTGAGCTTCCCATAAAACGATGTTTCTTGGTGTCTTTGGATACATGATAAAATCAACTGTATCAGCTTCATTATCGCATTTACAAGAAAACCTATGAATGATCCTTCCATTTAGCTGCAACTTTCTTTTGTCTTCTAGTTTCAGTTATAGCGAAGGTGTCAGGAATTGATATGATTCATTTCCTTTGCAATAGGTCAGTTTGTTGGTAAAGTCTTTTCTTCAGTTGCCAAAGAGTTGAATTTATATGGGGGTTTTTCCTCTTTATAAACCAGGACAATTGGTCTCACAGGTTCACTTTTTCCTTTCTCCCTTCTATTTTAGAGAACTAGTTAGTGCCAAATATTTATGAAGATCAGTAAGTTCAAAGCCCCCAGACAGGGAAGAAATCTCCTTTCCCTAAGCATTGAGCAGAGACCGATCTCTCTGTTTCACAGAATACTGTTAAAAACAAAACAAAACTCAGTCAGCAACCAAATTTTCCTTTCTTACCCTTTACCTTGGGCAGCTAGGTGGCACAGTGGATAGAGTGCTGGGCCTGGGATCAGGAAGACTCATCTCCCTGGGTTCAAATCCAGCCTTAGACACTTACTAGGGGAATGACCCTGGGCAAGTCATTTAAAACTGTTTGCCTCAGTTTCCTCATTTGTAAAATAAACAAAAAGGAAATGGCAAACCACTATAGTATCTTTGCCAAGAAAACCCCAAATGGGGTCATGGAGAGTCAGACATGACTGAAAAATGACTGAACAGCTGGAAACTCTTTACCTTATTGCAAATTCACATTTCAAACTATAATAAAAGCCATCTTATCTTTATTTGGAGACAAAACTAATTATGAAGATACAAATAGTAAATAAACAAGACTTTAAAAGGACAAGAAACTCCAAAAAGGTAAGCAGTTCTGGTTGACCAAAAGGTTCTGGTTTACCAAGCACTAGTGGTGGGGGTTAGGGGTGGGGATAAAGACACTAGAGTCCCAACAACACCATAAGGCAGGCATATTCAGACATAAAACCAAGTTCTATCCAAGCATTTTACTCCTTACTCACGTCGGCGAAAAAAATGAGGCTCCAACTGCTCATGATTATAACTGGTCCTGGGTAACAGTACCCATCACTTTTAATTGGTTCCCACAGCTAGAATGAATCTGTAACCCAGTGCCCCTCTATGTAGCACCAAAGTTCCCTGTCTCCCCTTTCCTGTGAGGCTCCTGCCTTTGTTATCCTTCAGGCTCTCTTTTCTCAATGGGAAAATAATATATTGGGCAAAAATGTGTATTTCCAACATTTAAGTCAATGTTTATGGATGATCTCAAACTGTATAATTCTTAGCACCATCTGTTATTCTTTATATCATTCTACCATTATCAATGAAGAAACAGAAGGAGGTCCCACAGAATTTGGGACCTCTTTGTATTTTTCTTGGTTTTATGTTTTTTGCATGTGTCATCTAGTGGCCAGTTTACTCGTAATGAGCTTACCTATATTTAGTTAGGCTGGGCTTTTGGAAAGTGGTCTCAGACTGTTGCCAGTACCATTACTCAGAATCTTTCCCATATGCCAGAGTTTATGTTCTGTTGGCCTAGCCTTCAATAACTCAGGATCACTTCCATGATGAAACATGTAAATGAGGTTTCTGGTAAGCTAAACAAACAAACAAAAAAACCCTTCCTTAAACATTCATCACTCTGTTGAAACTACTCTCTTAAGAGTCTGGTGGGGGTTAGATCCAAGATAGTGAAGAAAAGGCAAGGACTCTCCTGAATTCTCCTAAATCCCCCTCCAAACAACTTAATGCCTTAAAACATGCCTTAATGCCCTGAAGTGTCAGAATCCATGCAAGAAGGACAAGATAAAATAATTTTCCAGCCCAAGACAATTTAGAAAGGTAAGAAAGGTCTGTTACACCAGGGTAAAAGTGGAGCACAGTCCCATTCAGGCTAGGCCAGTACAGGCTACGCCACAGGAAACCAGCAGCAGGTCTGGAGGTGACTGAATCAGCTACAGCAGTGGCTGCTTCTCAAGCTCTCAGGCCACAGACAGGAAGGGGGTCAGACAGCTAGTCAGAAGGAGATTATTGGCACTTTTTGGCCCTGGGTACAGGACTCTGTTGCATTACCCATACTTAGGTCCTGGTCGCAGTCAAAGGCAAAGAAAAACACCTACCAGCAGTCAATCAGAGCTTGTGGCCACAGGGGATTGGAGACCCTGGTTATAGTTTCAGGCAGAAAAGAGTGCTTTTCGGTGCTCACAGACCAGGAGTAGAGTAAACACACCTCTCTTTAGAACCACCTTTGAAGAACTGAAAACTTAGAGGTCCCCAGAACTAGCTCTGAAAATGGTTGCATAAAAACCTGAAGCTTGGGATAGTGGCCCTTCCATCCTACAAGCAAAGCCCAAGTTTAATATAAGGTTAAAAGTCAACAAATAGGCTGGAAAAATGAGCAAACAACAACAAAATGACCCTAGATAATTACCGTGGTGACAGGGAAGATTAAAATACAAACTCAGAAGAAAACAAAGTCAAAACTATTATATCCAAAGCCTTGAAGAAAAATGTGAATTGGTCTCAGGTCCCAAAAGGATTCCTGAAATAGCTCAAAAAATACTTAAAAATCAAATGAGAGGTAGAGGAAAATTGGAAAAAGAAATGACACTGATGCAAGAAAAGCATGAAAAAAGAGAAAGGAGGCAAAATAAACTGAAAAAAATAACACCTTAAAAAACCGAATAAACCAAATGGTGAATGAGGCACAAAAATCCAACGAAGAGAAGAATGCCTTAAAAAGCAAAACTGGCCAAATGCAAAAAGATGTACATGAATTAATTTTTAAAAAGAACTCCTTAAAATGCAAATTGACCAAATGGAAAAGGAGGTACAAAAGCTCAATGAAGAAAATAATTCTTTAAAAATTAGAAATCAGCAAGTGGAAGTTAATGAAGTTAACATGAGACATCAAAAGGTAATAAAATCAAAAGAATGAAAAAAATAGAAGAAAATGTGAATATCTAATTGGAAAAACAGCTGACCTAGAAAATAGATCCAGAAAAGATAATTTAAGAATTATTGGACTACCTGAAAGCTGTGATAAAAAAAAATATCCTAGAGATCATCTCTCAAGAAATTATCAAAGAAAACTGCCATGATATTCTCAAACTAGAAGGCAAAATAGAAATTGAAAGAATATACCAAACATTTCCTGAAACAGATCTCAAAATGAAAATTCCCAGGAATATTACAGCCAAATTCCAGAGTTCTCAGCTCAAAGAGAAAATATTGCAAGCATCCAGAAAGAAACAACTCAAATATCATGAAAGCCATAGTTTAGGTAACACAAGCCTTAGGTTTTTTTTTTTGTTTGTTTTTGTTTTTTTTTTAGTTTTTTATACATTAAGGAATTAAAAGCCTGGGAATACATTATTCCAGAGGGCAAAGCCAAAATCATCTACCCAGCAAAACTGAGTATAATTCTTTGATGGGTGAGGGGACAGGAATGCACATGACCAGAGCTGAATAGAATATCTGACTTTCCAATACAAGAGAAGTATAAAAATGTAAACAGGAAAGACAAAACACAAGGAATAAAAAATTAAATTGTTTACATTCCTATATGGGAAGATGATACTCCTAAGAACTTTCTCATTATTAGGGCAGTTAGAAGGAGTATACATAGACAGAGGGTATGGGTGTGAGTTGAATATGATGTGATGATATCTAAAAAATAAAATTAGGAGATAAGATCGAGGTCTGTCTGTGCTAGTCCTTCGTTTTTGAAGAAGACTATGATATCAGAGAAATGATGACATGACTTGCACTTGACTTTGTTTTGAGTGAGGGTGGGCTGTGCAAGGTCACTAGCTTCACTTTCCCCTCCTGAGCTATCTGGATCCAATGACCAGATATTCTTCAGGACAAGTGGAGATGGCCCAAGATGCAATGGGAGATCTTGGCCCTTTCAGGCTAAAGTCTTACCACATTCTCATTTTAAGAAACAATTGTTAAAAATTGTTTTTACATATAATTGGGGGGTTATAAAATATTAAATATTTCATTATATATTATATTAAATATTAAATAATTTGTTGCATTTGACCTTAATCCCTAAGTTATCAATATAGAAAATCTCTCCTAAATTCTGACACTCAAAGTTTCTGACTATGCACAGATATACGATGATAAAACTGAGAACATAACAGAAACAGAGGAATATGTTAAAAAACACACTCAAACTAACAGAAGATCAAATAGAGATTTGAAATAACCCAATCTCAGAAAAAGAAATAGAACTCATTGTCATTACCAAAGAAAATACTATTAAACATGTATAGTCTATATCAGATTAAATGTCATCTTGGGGTATGGGGAAGGGATGGAGGGGGAAAATTTAGAACTCAAAATCTTATAAAAGTGAATGCTGAAAACTAAAAACAAATAGAAGTAAAAAACAAAATACTATATTAAGCTAGATAATCCAATGGATAGAGCTCTGGACTTGGAATCAGGAAAATTTATCTTTCAGACTTCAAATCAGGCTTCAGACACTTAATAGCTGTGTGACCCTAGGCAAGTCACTTAACCTGTTTGTCTCAGTCTCCTCATCGGTAAAATGAGCTGGAGAAGGAAATGGCAAACCACTCTAGTACCCTTACCAAGAAAACCCCAAATAGGGTCATGAAGAGTCAGATACTGAAACAATTGAACAACAACAACATAGTCTTAAAACCTAAATGAAGAAAGGATAAAATAGAATTGTAGATTAAATATTGATTCAAAATTTTGAATAAAACCCCATCAACCAGATGACTGATTTATCCAAGAAATCATTCATCATGAGCAAGTTGGATTAATATCGGAGATGCAAAGATTATACATTAGGTAGATAATATAATTAATCATAGTAAAAATAAAAGCATCTCAAACCACATAATTATCCCAAGAGATGGAGAAAAAGCCTTTGACAAAATACAACACTCATTTATCCTAAAAAGCCCTACAAAATATAGGAATAGAGGGATCTTTAAAAATCATAAAACCAAATCTAAAATCGTAATCTAAAAATCTAAAACCAAAAGCAAGCATCACGTGCAATAAGGACACATCAGAATCTTTTCCAATAAATGGAACATATAACAAAGAAAACTCTTCCCATGATTATTTAATATTGTCCTATAAATGCTAGCAACAGCAATAAGAGAAAGAAATTAAAGGAAAAAAGATAAGTAAAGAGGAAATGAAACTATTTCTATTTCCTGATGATATGATGGCATAGTTGGAAAATTCTATGACATCAGTGGAGATAATGAGGCCATTAAGTAATAGCTTCAGCAAAGTTGTAAATTAAACCCTCAAAAATTAACAGCATTTTTATATAATAATAGCAAAATTTTATAAATAGAGAAATTTCATTCCAAATAACAACAAAATACATAAGATCTCTGGGGATCAATCTACCAAAGCACACAAATACTTGTATAGATTCAATTACAAAGTTCTCCCTAAACAAATAAAGAAAAACTTAAATAGTTTAAGAGATATTCAATGCTCATGACTAGGTCATACCACTATAATAAAAAATACAATACTATCAAAATTAGTTTTCAGTTTTAATGCTATACCAATCAAATTATTCCATGAATAATTTACAGAACCTGATAAAATAATAAAATTCATGTGAAACAATAAAAGATTTAGAATATCAAGGGACATAATAAAGAGAGGTAGGGATCAATCAGGAATAGTACTCCTAGCCCTCAAACTATATTATAAAGCAGCAGCCACTAAAGCTATCTGGTATCAGATAAAAAAATAGAAAAACAGTCAATGGAACAGATTAGACAAGGGAAAATCAGAAACGATGGAACCTATGACCAAGTGTTAATAAAACATAGATGACTTATGAAAGAACTCCATATTTGGTTTAAAAAAAGAACTAGGAAAACTAGAAAACAGTCTGGTATGAATGAGGCTTAAACTAACACTTCAAACCATATTCCATAATACACTGCAATTGAATATATGACCTTAATATTAAAGATCATACTATAAAAAAAAAGAAGAAAATCAAATTATATACCTCACAAAGCTCTGGGTAGGACTTGTATTCTTTACTAAACAAAGCACAAAGGTAATTACAAAAGACAAAATAGATAACTTTGATTATATGAAACTTACAAATTTTTGCACAAGTAAAATTAATGTACTCAGGAGAAGAAGGAAAGTGGTCTAATGGAAAAAATATTTGTACCAAATTTCTCTAATAAGTAGAATCCAAGATCTATAAAAGATATACTATTGTTGTCTAATCATCTTTCAGTTGTGTTCGACTCTTTGTGACCCCTTTTTGTGATTTTCTTGGCAAAGATCATGAAGTGGTTTGCCATTTCCTTCTCCAACTCATTCAACAGATGATGAAAGTGAAGCAAACCCTTGCCCAGGATCACACACCTAGTGAGTTTCTGAGGTCAAATTTAAACTCAGATCTTCCTGACTCTGTCCACTGTGCCACCTAGCTGCCTATAAAAAATATTTCTGTATATACATATATTAAGGTATTATCAGTACTGATATGTGTATATATGTGCATATATATTTGGTTTATATAAAGCAAAAAGCCATTCCACAATAGATAAGTGGTCAAAAGTTATGAATACACATTTTTCAAATGAAAAATTACAAACTAGTCATATGAATAAAGTTCCAGTACCTAAGAGTAGGAGAAATGCAAATCTAAACAATTCTGAGGTTTTACCTCATACCTTGAAAACTGGCAAAGATGACAAAAGGGTGGAAGAGTTAAGTTAAGTTAAGAGTTAAGCTAGTAAATGTTTAATAACTGGATCTCTGGAAAAAAAAAGGTTCATAGGATATACCATTAAGTTTAATTTGCATTATTAACATTTTCTCCATCTTTTTCTAAGTCTAGAAATCAACAAAGCAAGATTTCTGAGGAGTATATGCTCACAATAGGCTCTTACCAGCCAGTCTGAGCTGGTTCTTGCACACCTATGGAATAGTCAATTTTGGAGGAGTTGTGGCAAAAGAGTCACTGTTGGTGGAGCTATAAATCAGTAAATCCATTTTGGAAAGGAATTTGGTATTATCCAAATAAAGTAACTAAAATGTCCCTATCCTTTGGTCCAGTGTGTCAACCTCATTATAAATGTGTATATCCCTGAAAAGTATACTGCCAATGTAAGTGAGCTTATCGACAGTATTCAAAACTTCTCCATTTGCTGTAATAGGTGGTTCCATAAATGGATGGTGTGTACTGGCTGGTGGAGCATCTATGTCATCTTAGTGTTAATTGTTAGGCCCAAATTAGCACAAGGAGCAGAGAACTGATCCATACTTTGTTGTATCTGAATTTCAGAGGTTGCATTGAGTGTACAATCATCTGCAAACAAAAAAAAAAAACCACCATACACCAACTCTCCTTCTACTTTAGTCTTGGCTTGTAACCTTTTCAGGTTGAAGAATTTGCCATTAGCGCAGTAGTGGACCTTGAGGCTTTGTTTGTTTTCACTAAAGGTGTTTGACAACATTGCTGAAAGTATCATGCTAAAATGCATGGGAGCAAGCACACAGCCTTGCTTCACTTCAGTGGTGACTGGGAAAGCTCGAGAGCATCATTCATTATCCAGAATCTGGACAGGCATGCCATCATGAAATTGATGTATAATACTGCTGAACTTCTCCAGGTAAACATATTTTATCATAGTTTTCATAAGCCCTCATAACTGACAACATCAAAAGCCTTGGTCAGATGGATGGATATCTGGCAATCTGTTCTGCTCCTGGCACCATACTGACTGTTCTTTGGTCCTTCTGAAGCTACCCTGGCTCTCAGGTAGATAACTTTTTTCCAGGTGAAGGATCATCATATTAAGGAGGACTCTAGCAAGAATCTTGCCAGCAATGACTGGGAGATCACTCTGTGATTGTCACAGGAAAGTCCATTTCCTTTACCTTTTTAGAGATGAAGGATGGAGGCATCCTTGAACTCCTGGGAGATAACCTCTTCTTGCCATGTAACCTGAAAAATCTCAGTCAGCTTTTGTATGAACAATGGACCCCCCCCCCCCAACCTTGTAAATCTCTACTGGAACAGAATCCGCACCAGGTGCTTTGCCACAGCAGAGGAGCCTAATGGTATTCAAAACCTCTTCTTCAGTTGGAAATTTGGCCAGAGAGGCATTGATTTCAGCCCGAGGTAAATAGTCAAAGGCTTCAGCATTGATTGATGACAGTCTGTTGCAAACACTTATGGAAGTGTTCAGCTCATCTTTTCAGGGCTATGTTCTTATCACTAATCAATGTGGCTCCATCAGCACTGTGTGGTTTGAGATGCACCATATGTCTTTGGCCCATAAATACCTTTCAGGGCATCATAAAAGTGCTTTGGATTGTTCCTGTCAGTATAAAACTGAATTTCATCTGCCTTCTTACTGAGCCAAGAATCCTGCATCTCTCTAACCTTTGCTTGTACTTTATTTTTGATGGAGTTAAATGGTATCTTCTTAGATACAGATGAACTATCCTTCTGGTAAACCCTGTGGAAGTCTCGCTTTTCCTTTAACAACTTCTGAATTTCCCCAACATTTTCATCAAACCAGTTTCGATGTTTTGAATGTTCTGACCCAAATGAATAAATATGGTGCTGTGTACCAAATCTGTGAAAGCCATCTACTCCTTTTTTGATCCACTGTTGTTAATTGTGTGTTGGATCAGCTTTCCCTCTTATTAGCAAAGAACTGTTGACACTAAGAGAAGCAGTAATTTGTTAACATTAAGTCTTCTGGTCCCATCTTGCCTTGGGACTGCCACTTTTATTGAATAGAAATTTTTTTTTTTGTGAATAGTATTTTATTTTTTCCAATTACATGTAAAGATACTTTTAATATTAATTTTATATAAGATTTAGAGTTCCAAATTTCCCCCTTGAGATGGCAAGCAATCTTATATAGGTTACACATGTGTAATCATTTAAACATATTTTCACATTAGTCATGTTGTGAAGAAACCTAAGAAAAGGGAAAAAGCATGAAAAGAGAGAAAATAGTATGCTTTGATCAGCATAGTTCTTTCATAATCCATAGTTCTTTCTCTGGATGTAGACAGCATTTTCCATCATAAGTCTTTTGGATTTGTCTTAGATCATCGTATTGTTGAGAAGAGCTAAGTATATCATAGTTGATTATTGCACAATGTTGCTGTTACTGTGTGCAATGTTATCCTGGTTCTTCTCACTTCACTCAGCATCAGTTCATTCTGGCAAATGTGTTTTTCTGAAATCCTCCTGTTCATCATTTCTTATAACACTATAGTATTCCATTACATTCATATACTGCAACTTGTTTAGACATTCCCCAATTGATGGACATTCCCTCAGTTTCCAATGGAATGCAAATATTTAGCTTGGAGAGGGTAAGTTTATGATCAGTCCTGCACTCTGCGCCACCCATTGACCTCATCATTCTCGTATCTTGTCTGTCTTTTCTTACAATACCATAGTCTATTAAATGCCACTGTTTGCTCCTAGGCTAGATCCATGAAGTTTTATTATTTAGGTAAACAGAAGACAATGTTGGTGATGAGAAGGCCATAAGATGTACAAGTTTTCAGTAGTAAGTGATCACTGCTATTTCTGACTCCATTTCTACCAAGGACTCCCTACCATGTTTGGTATATCCTGCATTAATCAAAGGATCTTGTCTTAATATTTGAATGTCTTTCTCCTGGATCTTTGCAGAATTCATTATCTGTTATTAGTATTGTTAAATTTAATCATTATGTGTTTTAGTGTTTCAAGTGTAGGGATTTTTTTTTCTCCTAGATGTGATCAATATATTAGTTCAATTGGTGTTCTGTTTTCTGTATTCAGAAGTTTTAGGTACTTTTCTTATATTTCCTGCCCTGTGTTGTTCAGATTTTTAAAAATACTGTCTGGAAGACCTATGAGTATTAAAACATCTCTACACATCTTTTCTTCAGAGTCAGTACCTATTGTTTAAATAAAGATTATGTGTCCTTTTAATATCATTACCTTTTGCTTCTCTTCTACTAGATTTTTTCCCTCCTTCTATAATTTTGTATACTAAACCAATCACTCTCTTTTGTTTCCTTGAAGGGACTCTCAACCATGGCGTCATTCCCCCTGCCCCTCCTCCGTTTTCTTTTATGATGGATTTCATTTCTATTTTGAACCATTCTTGCATTTTTTGTTGTTTTCTGCTCTCTTAAGAGTTCACATGATTCTGTGCTTGGTTTATTTTCCTTCGTCAGTGAAATATTTATTAAGGTCACTAACCACAGAAGTAGAGTGGCTTCAAAGCCCTCTGGGACTTTAAGTCCTTCCCACTTTGGGGAGAAAGGAAATTAATAAGCGCAGCCTTCCAAGAGGTGTATAGTTTTTGATGGACAGTGATGGTGGAGCATGGGGACACGAGGAAGGTAAAAGAGAAGGGCACATGATGCCAGTAGCACAATTATGGAATCCAGTGACTAGGACACCCAGCAATGTCCCCCCCAGAGTCCTGAGAGGTGACCTTTGCATGAGCATGCAAAGAAGTATGTGACTGGTGGAATGGGGTGAGAGTGTTGTCCACACTCATTCTAGTAGCAAGAGTGCTAAGGGAAAACCTCATAGGAAGGAAGTATGGTCCTAATCCTGTCCTTGCCTTACTTATACTTTTTTTTAATTGACAGAAGACATTTGCCAAAATATTCATATTAATTTTATAAACATCTGTGACTGACCTTGTCTTTAAGTTTCCTGGTGTCCTTTGTTGCTACATAAGGGTGTGAGAGAGCAATGAAAATTACTCAATAAGAGGGGTGGGAAATTACTCAATAAGAGGGCTTTCTTAGTATAGGGCTGGAAGATCAAACCCTAGCCCATTGTCAGGGAGTTCTGCTCTCTAACTGGGAGCACACGCACAAACTATTTCATAAGCACCAAATGGACACAAAACTGGGCTCTACTGCATAAACTTTATAGATGTGAGGCAAGGTTATATTAAGAAAACTTTGTAATCTCTATGAGGGTTTAGTACTCATATTTCTAATTTCAGACTCTTCTGTTGATTTCTCTCTCTATGCTCTGATTTTTTATTGAGCTTTTTCTCTCTTGAAATCTCTATTTTTCAGCTTTCTTTCCCTTAGGTTCTCCTGACATTTGCTTTCAAATTCTCCTTCCTTTCCTGATAGGTATACTTCCAGGGCTGAATGGCAAATTTGCCTCAGCCTCCTTGTATGTCAGGGGATTTATGTTTCATTAACTTTGGTCCCTGCTGTGAATATAATCAGGGGAAGATTGGATTGGCCCCAGATGGATTTCAGTCCCCTTTCATTCAGTTCTGGTGTAGCCATTTCTGCTGGTCCACTGCCCAACCTCTTCTTTTGGCTTCCACTTTTTCTTTCTGGCTAGGCTGAATGTCATGTCAAGTTGACAAGCATTTATTAAGCACTTATTATGTGCCAGGAACTGTACTCTGCCACTTTTGTCAGGGTTGGAATAGGACAGGGAGGGCTTCCCACATAGAATCTCTGAAGTCTTGTGAGTCTCTAACCTAGGACTATACCAAATAGAAGGCAGCACACTTGTCTCTCCTGCCCCATACAGCAGGAGAATCAGTGTCTGTTATAAGGGATGAAATGTTTTGGAAAAGTCTGTGCAGCAGTAAGAGACTCTAATATTTGCCCCAAGCACAAGCCATAGTTGGCCTTTCATGGAGGATTATAGAAGAAGGGTGCTGAGTGAGTGGTTTAAAAATAACTCCAGTATTAGTTAATTCATAAGGATTTCACTTTGTAGGGGTTCCTCTTTTTTTATCCTGAGGATTCAGCTTTAATATATCTACATCTGCCACATAATTCTTCTTCTGGGGTTTTTTGTTTTGTTTTTGTTTATTTCAGTGTTATTGGGGATTAGAGAAAGTGTCTAGTTAGCCATCTTGTTAGCCATATCATGGAGAAAACCCTTTTCACAAAAAAAATTATTTTATTTTTCTTGATTTCAATCATATCTCATCCCCTGTGTATCTCATTAGTTTCGTTTGTTTATTACAAAAGCTAAAACTATTATGTGAAACACATTCAGAGGGGCAATATGAATTAGAAAAGCAATGGATGTTGAGTCAGGCGACTGAGATGATATCCAAGCTCTGTTACTTAAGAAGCATGTGACTTTGGGCAAGTTATTTACCTTTCCTATGCCTCAGTTTCCTGTTCTGTAAAATAAGGATAATAACACCAGCACTGTTGTGGGAATCAAATAAGATGATGCATGTGGCTCATCGGTGAACTGTCAAGTGCTGAATCAACATGAGCTAATGCTATTAACTTATAAGAAGTGTGGGAGAATTGTTTTGAAAGAAATAAAGAATACAGCATTTCTCATTTTTCACTCAGTCAGTAAGGCACAAGCTTGTGTTTCCTTCCTTCCCCCTTTGGATTATGTTACAAAAGCAAGTGCGCTGGGCCCAGGGCCACAGAGAGCTGTTTCTCAGGAGAACCGGAAGGCATCAGCCTTGCCCCAAGCATGTGCCTCTGGGTATTTTGTATTTAGACTGCTCTTACCTTCACTGCTTCCCAGCTAGAATTAACAGGGTGGCGTCCAAATGGCCCAAAACCTGAAACCAAAGAGAACCCCAGCATGATTACGTTCTGTTTGCACTTGAATCGTGATGGATTGGATTCTATGCCTGACCTATATGCTTTCATTCATTTGGTTTTAATTCTTATAAACCTTTTCTCAGTGGCTATCCACTGTCATGAACTGGCTGTGTTTTTCTGTGACACTCCTCTGTGCCATAATCATTCTTATGGGAAGGCTACATTTCCCCCTTTCCCATTGCAGGTTCTTTCCTGCTGATACAGAAATGTTGCTTGAATACCTGCTGTTATGTGCTTGGCATGGTGGGGGAAACCAAAGGAAGCACACAGCATGTGAAACAAGTAAACAATGATACAAGACACCCTTTATAGTAATCAAGTCCTAAATTAGAGGGTTAAGACTCTTAAGTGACTGGGCGTTCTAGAAATTCGGTTATTGTTCAGTCCTATCTGACTCTTTATGACCCCATGGACCATACTGGACTTCATGATTCCATTTCCTTCCTCAAGGGATTAAGGCCCTGTTTCCCTCCCAGCCTGATGTTTTTCTTTTTCTTGGCCACATTAAATGGACCATGCCCTGGCTTCTACTTAAACTGGCTTATTCAATGAATGGGCATTACCTCACTCTAAGTGAGTACCTGCAAAGACCTTGGCCTAAATGGTCTAAGGTCTCCCAGTGCATCCTGGGTTATCTCCAGTCATCCTGATGAATATCAGGCCACTGGACTCCGATGGCTGTGGAGGATAAGAGAGGCTGGTGACCTGCACAGCCCTCCCTCACTCAAAACAAAGTCAAGTGCAAGCCATATCATCATTTCTCTGATGGCATGGTCTTTTTTGGCAACAAAGGACCAACACAAGACAAACATAGATTAAGTGACTTGCCCAGATTCACATAGCTAATAAGTATCTGATGCCAGATTTGAATTCAGGTCTTCCTGAATTCAGGCCCAGTGCTCTATCTAGCCTAACTGTCTGCATTCTGGAGAAGAAGTAGATTAGTGTGGGCTGGAGCAGTAAGCAAACTCTTCCTGGAGAGGATGGGAGATGAGCTGAGCCCTAACAGAACCAGTCAATCAATCAATCAACAAATATTTAATATGTTCCTACTATGTGCCAGGTCCAAGTACAAAAAATGAAAACATTCTTCCTTGTAAAGGGCTTACATTCTAATGGGAGAATGAGTATATATACATATATGTGTGGCATAAATAAAAAGTTAATAAATACAAAAATATACAAAGTAGCTAAATACCAGGTAGTTTTGGAGGAAGAGCTCTAGCATTTGGGACCATTAGGAAGGGCTTTATAAAGAAAATGGTGCTTGAGATACATCTTAAAGGAAGAGAAAAACTCTATTAGGCACAGAGAGGTAAGGAGGAAGTGCCTGCCAGACCTTTAAGATCAGCAAAGAGGATTTGGACAGGGAGAAAGGGGAAGGAAGAGAGAAGGCATTCTCAATCAGATTTCAGGTGACCTCAAAGATACCAGACTGACAGAAGCAGAGGAAAGGTAATAATGAGTAACGAGAAATGGACTTGACAAGCTAAAAAGGTGCCAACCAATATGTGAACTTGTTCTTTGTATTTGTGATAGGATAATGTGATTATAGATTTAGGAATGGGAGGGAGCTTTGAGGTCATCTGGTCCAACCTTGTCAACTTAGTCATTGAGGAAACTGAGGTCCTAAAATATGAAATCTTACCTAAGATAGTACAGGACAGAGTCAGTATTTGAACCCAGATCCTATGATTTCAAATGCAATGCTCTTCAATCCAGTGGAAATTGGATTGCAAATGTACTTATATGCATAGTACATGCCCATCTTCTGTTGTCTGGAAAACACCTCTGGATCTCAGTCACATCATCTATGAAATAAGGGGGTTGTAATAGATGATTTTTGATGTCCCTTCCAACTTAAAACTTCAAAGGTTTACTTAGCACTTTTATTCTAAACAAAATCTGTATTACAGTGGTTTATCAGAACTTTGCTTTTGGAAAAGATGGCAAAACCCTGTTAGCACTAAATTAGGAAATGGCCCCTAGTGGCCTGAGATAGTTAAAATTCATCTCTCAGCCCTTAGAAGTTGCCTTGAAAATGACTCCTGGCCAAAGAATGGCTCATTGATATTTGCTATATCTCATTTTGGAGCTTCTAATCAATCAATCAATCAACATTTAAGAAGATATTCTGCTAGGCACTTCAAAATAATAAAGCAATCAATAACATGCATCCAGTGATATGTGGCTGTAGATATCCCAGACCTGTACTTAGGGTCTCCATTATATTATCACTCAAACCAAATAGTCACTGACTTCTTCCTCTCAGAGCACTGTGCACTGGGATTTGTAATTTCAGGTATGTTTAGGAGGGGTAGGGGGTACAGCTTGAGAATATCAGTCATCCACATGTGCCTTCAGTGGTTTCTCCCTTTCTAGTGAATAAGGTCCAAAGCATAACATTTAAGGCCCTTTACAATCTGGTTCCCACTGCCTTTGTACCTTGAACTACTACTTCATTTCAAGGATGCTACACTTGAGTTAACTGGAATGCCTACTTTTCCATGAAGACATCCCATACTTTTCTGCCACCGAACCTTTGTTTATTTTTTTTCTTTGAGGCAATCAGTGTTAAGTGACTTGCCCAGGTTCACACAGTTAGTGTCTAAGGCTGGATTTGAACTCAGGTCCTCCTTACTCTATGCCCGTTGCTCTATCCACCATGCCACCTGGCTGCCCCTGAACCTTTATTTATCCTACTCAGTATGATGACATCTTTATTTATCCTCTCTCTCCCTCGTATCCCTCAGTTGAAATCCCACCCATTCTTCAAAGCATTGTAGATTGAAAGCTATAAGAATCTCTAGAGAACATGTAGTACAACTTTCTTATCTTACATATGAGGAAACATCCTGAGAGGTTAAGTGACTTATAAGGTTATACAATTATAAGTAGAAGAGCTGGGCTGTGAACTTGGATTCTTTGCCTCTAAATGTTATACTTTTTCCAGTACATCATGTAGCATCAAGATCTGCCTCAAATAGTTTTCTCCTTGATTCTCCTCCCCGCTTCTCTCAAATGGATAGGATCTCTCATTCTTTGTAGCTCATAGTTCTTGGTACTTCTCTTATGCACTTATGTGGTTGAGTTGTTTTGTTTTTTGGTCTAGAACTGATTTCATCAGTGTAAGAGGACTCCCAGCATGGAAACCCCTTTGTCATCTTTACCATCTTCTCACACTGATGCAAACAGGTCAGGACTGAGCCCAGGAGCCCTGACAATAACACCAACTTCCAACCACTGGACCTGGTTTTTTTGCCCAGGTCCTGCAGCCATTGATGGAAGGAAAAATCATTGTGAAGAAGAAGCATGACTTCCTCATCACCACCACCAACAATTGTGGACCAACTGCCACCAACAGGCAGATGAGCACAAGAGCCCTGAGGGTATCTACTCCCAAGACCACCTGTTCTGCTTCTAGCAAAATCCTCACAGTCCTCATTCAAGGAAGGGGCCAACTATTCCCACTACTTGTCAACCAACTGCCAACAGGGCAATCAGGCCAGACTAGCTAAAGCAGTGGGGCATACTGAGGGAGAGACAGGAGGCAACATGTGCCATGCAAGTCAAGCCATCATCCCCACCTTGACCACCATCTACCCGCAACCCCTGATGGAGACAGCCAGAACCCTGCACCCAAGAGCCTTTGGAATAACAACGCAGAGCCCTTACTCATAATTCTAGGGAGACTTATCCCAGAATTTATCCCCCCTCGTGGAGATGCAGCCTAGCAACTGTTCCTGCAGGTGCTATAAACATATCTTTCAAAGACCCAGAAAAGAAAGTTCTTGTCATTGTCAAATGGCTGACATCAGAAACTGATATAATTTAATTAGTGAAAATGACATTATGAAAGAAGCTTCACCATCTGCTTTGCCACTGTATTCTAAGTACCACAGAAGCTTTCCATCTGACTTGCATCTAAAACCTTCCATATGTATTGTTTCCCACGTTAAAATGTGAGCTCCTTGAGAGCCGGGACTGTCTTACTTTTCTATTTGAATTTCCAATGGTTAGCAAATGGCTTCGCACATTGTAATCACTTATTTACTAAGCCTTAATAAATGCTTTATTCAGTCATTTATTTGTTCCATCAGTGCAGATAAGTAAATCATCTTATCTTATGAAATCATAGGATGATAGATTTAACACTGGAAATGTCCTTAGCAATCATATTGGTCAACCCCCTCATTTTACAGAGGAGAAAACTGAGTCCAGAGAGGTTTAAGTGATTTGGCCGAGGTAACACAAGCATTAAATATCATAACTAGGATAAAATTTCAGTTCAAGGTCTGTGACTTCAATTTCAGTGTTCTTGGCAGAGCATCGTGCTGGCTACAGTGATGTATAAAAAAGTATAATTTTTGCATGATGTTTTAATGCAAATACTATAGATGGATAATGTAATATATAATGCAAAGTCTGGGAATCAGATTTCTGGATTCAAACCCTAGGTTTGACATTAACTGTGAATCTAGCTACATCATTTGAACTCTCAGACTCAGTTTTCTCCCCTGTAAAAGACACTTAAATATTTTCTTTACCTACTGCACTTGGTAAGCTGGTTCTGAAGAAAATGCCTTAAAGCGTCACATGAATAGAAGTTCCTGTTGTCTCAGCTCCCCTACAAGATTATATACTCCTTGAGGATGGGGTAATCTTTAAAAAAAAAATCTTTGTATCTCATTAACCTTTTGGTAGTATGCATTATGTATGCGTGTGTGTGCATGTGTGTGTGTGTGACAGTTGATAAATGTTTGATGAATGAATGAGGCTGCTCCCAAATGACTATATACAAGCTCACTTTTGATTATAACTTGTTTCTACTAGCTTCCCAAGGGAATAAAAATATTTGTCCACAAACTTTTCAGATGACCTAATTGTGTCCTCAGGCATTGGTTCCATAACATAGGTTGGATAAGATGGGGGCCTACAAAGATGATGTACTAAGCTAGGGAAGAGCTGTGGAAGGAAGGTGTGCCCACAGCAATGGTGCCCACAGCAATGGCACCCACAGCAATGACATCATTAATCCATAAAGTATTGAAATAAGACAAGCTCTCATACAGCTTTTACATAACAGGAAATGGGTCAAGGCACCATTTGGGCTGACGGAAACATCAGTAAGTTGTACAGTAAGATGTAAGCACATTTCAACAGATTCCCAATGATGACGTGCATATAGACAGTGGTATAAAAGATGTTATCAAGGATACTGATGAGAGAAGGAGGTGAGCTGGTCATGTAGCAAAAATGAATGATAATAAGAACTCATGTGTTACACCATGATTTAAGGTATGGTGTGCAAGACTCTTTTCTAACAAAACCCTTATGAGGTAGCATAGCCCCCATTTTATAGATGAGAGAGATCTAAGTGACTTGCCCATTGCTACAGAGATACTAAGGGTTGGAGCTGGAATTTCGACTTAGGTTTTCAACAAAATCTAGCATTCTGTTCACTAAACTATGCTTCCTTTCTAACAGAAAGACAGCTGGAATACTGCACTAGTACCCTCAAAATATTAAAATTCAGTTCAGTACAACAAAACTTTATTAAGCACCTACTATGTGCAAAGCACTGTGCTAGGTCCTGAAGATAAAAAGATAGATAAGATAAAAAAAGATAAAAAGAAAAACTGTCCCTATTCTTAAGGAGATTGCATCCAGCAGAAGGGGTAGTGGTGGTGGGGAAGGAATACAGTATATAATAGGTAAATATGTAATTTGAGGAAGGAGAGAATATTAAGAACTAGGGGAAACAGGAAAGGCTTTGTGGAGAAGGGAGCATAAGTTGATCGCTTGATTAAGTTAAGGATTCTAAGAGGCAGAGGTGAGGAGAGATCACATTCCCTTATGCATTGGATCAATGGAACGCCATTGAGAGATAATAATTAGACCAGTTTAGCTGGAAGTAGAATGCATGAAAGGGATTAATATGTAGTTAGTCTGCAAAGGTAGATAGGGTCTAGATTGTGAGGGGCTTCAAATGCCATGCTGAAGAGTCTGTATGTTATCCTTTATGCAGAGGGAGTCATTAATAACTTTTGATCAAGGGAGTAGTAATGTGCAGACTTAGAGGCAGGTAGCTGGCACAGTAGATGGATTGCTAAGCCCAGAGTCAGAAAAATCTGAGTTCAAATCCAGTCTTAGATATTTACTGGTTGTGTTATTCTAGACAAGTCACTTAATTTCTATTTGTCTTAATTTTCTCAACTATAAAATGGGAATAATAATAGTTTCTACTTTGCAGGGTTGTTGTAAAGATTAAATGAGATATCTGTAAAAAAAAAAATCACTTAGCAAACTTGGCATATAGTAGGTGCTAAATAGTGCTTTATTTTCTTCCTTTCTCTTTTTTTATTTTCCTTTTCCTTCCCTTCCCTTTCCCTTTTGTGCTTTAGAAAGATGATTTTGGCAGCTTGAAAAAGGTCAATTGGAAAAGGGAATAACTGGGATCCTGTTTCCATAGTTCAGGTAATAGGTAATTGGATATGAACTGGTGGGGTTGTCATGTGAATGAGAGGAATGGGATAGATGCAAGAGATGTTTTAGAGGTAGATTTAATAAAAGTTGGCAATTGATTGGCTATGTCAAGTAAGGGAAAGGGAAGAAGGATGGTGATGTCCTCAACACAAATACAGAAATTTGAAAGAGGGGAAGTTTTAAAAGGAGAGATAAAGAGTTTCATTTTGTACATGTTGAGTATAAGATGTCTAAGGGGACACCAGACACTTGGTGTAGAGGGTTGGAGGAGAGGAGACAGATTAGCACTCATTTAAAAGAACTAGAAGAAAGTCTCAAATGCTTTGGTTAGATCTTCTATGAAGAGTACACAGGAAAACATGAAGAAGACTCAAACAAGGTGAGAAAGAGTTGAAGGGGCTGATATCTGTGCCAGTGAAAGATGAGATCACAGATCTGACTAAGAAAGTATACGAAGATGGAGGAAATGAACGTTTATTAAAAAAAAAAACAAAACACCCTTGTACCTCATAGCGAAGGGATGGGGATGAAACATTACATGGGTTCTACCACATAAGGTACAATACCAGCATTTATTGTTTCACATGGGGAGTGTTATTTTGTAGTTTTAGGCTTAAACTGATCTTTTTGAGCAAGAAATAACCTTAAAAATTTTCTAGTTCATGCCATTTATTCTACAGACAGGGAAACTTGTCATACAGTAAGTTGTATGGTTATGATTTGAAACCCATTCTCCTGATTCCCTAGTCCAGGGATTTTTCTATTTGTTAGTGCCTTCCTAGCAGAAATCACTGTTTATTTTTAAAAATATAGCCTATATTTATCCATGAATACGTTATATCCCTCTAGTAGAATACAAGCTTCCACTAGGAACGGTCTCTCTTGAGTATCTGTATCCCTAGCACCTAGCTCAGTTAATTTGTTGAGTATTGTTCCACACTGAACTCCAGTAAAGGACATCATATTCTTTTGAGCTAGAATCAAACCCAAAACATTGTCAAGGTTTTCATAACAATATAATAGTTGTTATTGGCCAAACAAGCCCTATAATCTCCCATTACAAGAGCCTCTGATCTTGTCATTCTTTCCACCTGAAGAATCTTTCCTTCCCATTTCGGCCTATTTCTTATCTTTCTTTCAATGCTACCTCCTCCATGCTTTCCCTGTGGCCACAAGTAATTTCTCCATCATCTGAATTAACACAGTATTTTGTACCCTCACTGCTTTCACATTTTACCTTGTATGGTACATGTTTCTATCCATGTGTCACTTATTCTTCTCAGTTTTAAGTTCCGTGAAGGCTAGGTCTTCCTTAATCTGTTTTATATTTCTCAAGACCCTCATCCATGGCATCTTATACATAGTAGGATCTTGATACTGATGCTGATTCATTTCAACAAATTCTCTGAACCACAGGGAAGCATCTACACTGGATGCTGGGACTACAAAGGCACAAATGAAATAGTTTCTTGTTTTTGTTTTTCCATTGAAGAGCTTCCATTGTAAGGGGGAAACGTAGCATGTACTCAAATGGTGCAAAGGAAATTGAGGAACAAGAGGGCAGCGACTGGAAGACAAGAATTATCATGAAGGAGGCAGCCTCCAAGCAGAGGGAGGCCTTGAAGACTGAATGACAGAAATTAGGAAGGGGCAAACTGCACGGGGTGTGGCTTAAGCAATCGCATAAAGGTGAGTTAAGAAAGAACAAAAACCACAGTCCAAATCTAAGTCCGAGTCAGTCTCTTCTTGGTGAGCAGAATGAAAGAAGGCTGGCAATATAGGTGAAAGCTAAATCGTGGATGGAGCGCCTTCCAGGACAGGCTCAGGAGTTTATATTTCATTCAATAGGCAGTGGAGCCACAGATATTTTTTTGAATGAGAAAGAACATGGTTCAACCACTGCCTTGGAAGATTATTTTGGCAAGCTGTGTGGAGGGTGGACTGAAGACGGGAGAAAATACAACTGGCAAGACCAAATAAAAGCCTATTACAGCAAAACCCCCTTATTTTCTTTAATGCTTGCCATGTCTGGTCTTTATAGTTACATGACCTCTTCATTACTTGTGTATGGGTGTGGTTTTACTCCTTAGAATTTTGTAGGGGCAAGTACTACTATACTCCCTGACACTAAGCAATGAAAATGAATGTTGCTTGCTATAGAATATATATAGATGCATATATCTATCTCTACATAGCTACACATAGCTCTAATAATAGGGCCTTGCTAGGATCTTTGTGTGTGAAAAGTATATTTCCCCTCACCTCTGAAATCTGATCTAACATTTTACATGCAAAATCCAAAGGGAGTGGAAGGAGTGATGGGGCTTAAGTATTTCTAATGAGGCTTTTAATTTTTCACATGAGAGAATAATCCAAGGCTATTCTCCTGGTTCTTAGAGATAACTGGCATATATCCTTTAAGTTTTAACTGTCCCATTGTTTATTCTGATTTTACTTCTAAAAGCATCTAAAAAGGTCCCCCTTTTGCCCAGTAATGTTTTTGATAAAGAATCCATTTAGGTCCAGATAGTTCCATAGAACTTGGCATCATAAATAAGACATTCCATGATCTTCTTGGTCTTAACTAAGTCAGGGAACATTTCCTTCCCAAGCTCTACTCCCTCTCAAAAGGATCACTAAACTCAAAGATCCAAAAATATAGACCTGGATGAGGAAGTAGTGGATTACACCTCGCTTCCCACCAACCACTATTCCACATTACCTCAAAAGGAAGAAACATCTCCAACATGTATCTGAGATGGGATTTTTTTCTACATAAAAAAGGAAAACTGGGAAGCCATCTTTGGAACTGCCATGCCTATAGTTTGAAAAATACTGAAAGAGGTAACTCCCACTGAGTCCTTTACAGGTAGAGTTTAAAACCTAGCCCTGTTCCCCCTCTTCAGGGATGGTCATCTACGTAAGTCTTTACTCAAAATTTCAAGGTTAAAATGAAATTTGAGCATGACATGCATGCTCCGATTGAATAAGCAGTGATTATGTGTTATGTGCAAGGATTTTTGTTTTAGGTGCTGGGGCTACAAAGACTAAAAAAATAAAAGAAATGAAAACATCCCTGCCTTCAAAGAATTTACATTCTACTCTAGGGATGTAATACATAGACAAATGGATGAACATAATCTAATTTGAGAAGGGGGAAAGTCTATCAAGGAGGGTCAAAGAAGGTTTTTCCATATGAGGTGGCACCTGAGTTGGGCCTTTTGCAGAAGCAACGCATTCTAAGAGGGAAAAGTGAAAAGTGAGTGAATTCTAGATATTCAGGATATGCCATATATCTAAGCTGAAGTTTATTAAAAGGGACTACAAAAATTTACAATCACAATTAAGAGGCTCCACTGATAGACTTTGGAGAAGAAAATGATGAACCACCTCAGTATCTTTGCCAAGAAAACCCCAAATGGGGCCACAAAGATTCAGACATCATCGAAACGACTAAACAATAATTAACACGATTGAAATGTTTTCTCAAGTTTTTTCCATTTTCCTAAATGGTCACTGAGCCACCTTGTTCCTGGATATTTTTTTTTCGTTCCTTCATTTTGGCTTCATCTACCTTTGTGCCTATTATTTTGGTAAAATGGAAAGGGATCACAAACACAATCTAATGTTTGCTTCCTGGCAGCTGCCAGACATTTTAAATGAAAGAATTCTGGGATAGCAAAGCCAATTATCACACCCAAGTAACTAAATCTTATTAGGTGTTTTATCATACAGACATAAGCACTTGACAATAAGTCACAGGTTAACATTGCCAGGGCAGGTGTAAATGTGATAATGGTTTAATATTAATAAATCATTCATGCCAAGGATAACATACATCTGGTAGGTAGTTGCTTGTCATCCTTACGAATTCTAAAAGTATGTGAGCTTAAGGAGTCTGTGTACCTAAGAGTTCATAACTAGGAAAAAGTTACGATACAAAGTTTATTTAGGACCATCATGTGAATGTTGTTTAAGAAGAGAAAAACAGTTACTTATGTTTTGAAAACTACTAAAACAAGCAACTTTCCATTTAATATTCCAATTGTTTTCCTTTTAATTAATTGACATTACAGCACAAAAGTGGGCACTTCATCCTACCATCCCACCTACAACTTCCAACTGACCTCCTCATCTCTTCAGTATGTAAAAAACTTAAAGCCAACAAATTTGTATTCAAGTCAACATAGCTCTTTAAGATAGGTTAGATTCATTGTTACGTCCAACTCACATGACCTCAGAGTTGGCTGCAAATGTGTTGGTGACAGAGCACTCAGTACCTCACATTCTTTAAGAGTTAACTTTTAGAGGAAAAGATCTCCAACTGGTAGTCTCACTCGGCATGTGATTCACCACTCCCTGAATAGTTCACAAGTCTCCCGATGTGTATGCACAGGCTGTTTGTTTGGGCATGCTTTTTTGGAAGATGTATCATTTTAATGGTCTGGTATAGCAGTGTGGCCACTGTACTTACTACTCTCTTTGTGATTTTCTTTTATCTTGTTGTGAAACTGAGACCCCCAAGGTTGGGCATGTGTGGCTCTAATTATGGAGCCTGACTATATATTATGATGCAATCTTATCTTCCTGACTGAGAGATTCACTAGATAACTTTTATTTAGTTCTAATCTTATTGGTGTACAGGTCTAGGTAGAAATAAAACTATTGATTTAGAGAGAGAGTGAGTGAGAGAGAGAGAGAGAATTGTGTAACATTCTAGAGTTTAAAAAGCCTTTTTTTAACCCCTGATCTTTTTTATGGGGAATAGTGTGGCAAATTATTTTCCACTGGGGATTATGAGTATGACCAGTTGCCCCTCTTCCTTCCCCTTTAGGGAACTGCTTATGATAAAGACGAGGCAAGTGTGCATTCCTTGCCTGTCTAAAAGCAGCAGCAAACTGAACGCAAACAAACAAAAGTTCTTACCAGTCACAACCACGGTATTAGAACTGGAATCCATGAAATTTGGTTGCAGGATGCAAAATCTGCTCTTTTTTCCATTCCAGACAAGAGTACTGGTATTCCTGTATCTGTGTCACCAAGGCTGTACGGGAACTTTTTTTTTTTAATTTCATTCCAAAAGGTCTTGGTTCCTATTGGACAAAGTGAAGTACCTCATCAGAGAGAGACCATTTTGGACTGTATTCAATTTCAGCTTAAATCACTGGGTTGCGGAGAGCATAACGTGTTTGCTGTTGAGAGATAAAACTTTAATTTAATTCTCCTTTTCTGTAGTTTTCAGCAAAGTCCTAAAAGGGTGCCCCCCAAAATAGAAATGTCTATAAAGCAAAATGATCACTAGCTATTAGAAATGTTAATACCAAAATGCAAAGCTGAAGCTTTACTTAACAGAATGGGATTGCAATGAAATATTTTTGTTGATTTTTGCCATATTTAGCATTTTAAAAAAATCTGGAGCTCTTTTAATATCTTTTTTTAAGGTAGACATTAACTGTAATATTACTATTTAATTTTATTTTGTTGGACTTAATATAGCAGGCAAAAAAAATGTGTCAGTAATGATAGAGCTGAAGCTGTTCTCTGTGAGATAAGGTGGTTTATTTAGCTACGTAAGCAATTATTTTCTGCTTTTTTTTTATCAGTCAGGATTATATTAAATACCTTACCATATGGGCTAATTTCCTTTACTGAAGAAAGAATATTATGTACTGTACTATCCTTTCAGATAACACAATTTTTTAAAGAAATTCACTTACTGATGCAAATAGTTGTCTTAATTTTTCCATCTGGTTGTAATGAGAAAGGATGTAGTTCCCTGAAAGACACATGTAAAAGAAGTATGTTGGTTCTAATACGCTGTATGCTTCGTATTAGACAATACTCTCATCCAGTACAATCTACTTAATTGGCCCCCTGATAAAAAGTACACCCATTTAATTGGGATCATTGCCAAGGAACAGAGTTGCAGTGCTTCTCAGTGACTCTAAAACAATGGGCAGATGACATGGCTGGTTCATTTAATTGGTCCCCCGGTATGGTCTGCAAGCTTATTTACAGCAGCGAACAGGTGTGAATTGGCATTTGCCAGCATAGACTTCCCACTGCCTGGCCTTGTCAGCATAGGACTTTCTTGTTCATCAGATGGGAGCAAAATGATTTAAATTTCATGTACCAATATTGTATCTGAAATGAAAAATATAAGAGAAAGAGATTTACATGTCAAAGTAGTTGTTTGCCTAGTTTTACTGTTTTCTCCAGGCATTTGTTAGGATTATTTGGATCTTATCAAGAGGAAGATGTGCTCTAGAGCTATGTCTAGGATTATGTTAAACCATATAGAACTATGCTTTCAACTACATTCCTTACCACAAAAATAAAAGTTAAAGACTCAAGCCTAGTAGGATATATCTATTCAGTAAAATTTAAAAAAAAAAATTCATCATCTAAGACCCTAACTTTATCTACTGTCAACTTTATCTAGAACTATCTGGCTAATGCTATTTTGTGTAGAACAATCTGAGAATGTTTGCTGCTCAAATAAGCTTAAAGGCAGATCAGTCATACGCTTGAAGTGCTAAAATTCCCCTCTAATTATGCCAATTTTGTGATCGTGTTGCAAATTTGTTAGTTCTTGAGAATTTAACATCAGGTTTATTTTGATTTAAGCTTTAGTTTGTACTTCCCCCACAATGTTGTCTCTTTTCCATGATTCAGTTTTCCTTGTTTTCTACAGTTATCTGATGAAACGGTTGATTATCTATCATTAAACATTTCCATTTACCTACATCTACCATTTCTTTCAGCCTTCTCCTTTAGCACTGCCCCCCCCCATCCCCCCATGCTTGTTCTCTGAAAATCAAACAATGACCTGGTACTCAGTGAAATATAGACTTTAAGATCTGAAATCTTCACCTTTGTTTTCCTTTTCACTGTAAAAACAAATGATCCTTAACAAACCTTAATGTTGAAGGCAATCTTTATGTAGATGAAATATAATAAGCCTGAGAATAAAGGCAGCTGAGAGGAGATGTTGTATTTAACTGAAATTATAGTGATTATTATTACAGTTTTAGACGCCAAAGAAGAAAATGTTTGTAATCATATTTGACTTCAGGATTAAGTGGGCAAGGTGAAACCTTCTCATTGAACCAGAAAGTAAGGAGAGTTAACGAGCTTTCATGCCAGGGATGGGAAAATGTGCATTGCCAAGATTACAACAGCACCCTGAAACCTCAAACATTTCAAGTTTTGAACCAAACACGAAACTTTTAGGGATTTGATTTGAATTTCTTATTGGCAGACTGATGTTTCCTGCTTTAAAGGGAGGGGAAAAAAACTTTACAAAGGTTGTATCATTTCTTTGACACGAAACAGCTTTTTCAGAACAAAACTGTGTGGACTGTACATGTAGCACATGAAACTAAAATGTCATAGTTAAATTATTTTCTGGGAGATATGAGGGTGGGTAATTGATGAAGAAATGGTGTTGGTGGGAAATAATTCTAGGGAAACTCAAAATGTTTGCTGTTCTTTTCATAGAATTAGTTTTCAGTTTCAATTACTTAATTCCACTGTGTCATGATGTAGGCTAATGCTTCTTCAACCACTTCCATTTCTCTGCCAAATTACCATTTGTCTGAATGTCAACCAGTTCTCAGAAAAGAGCTCCACAATTATGGTGATATCAGTCATTCACATGTTTTCTTTTCGTTGGTCTTCACCTGTGAAAATTCTATGCCTCAGCTATGATTTTTCTCTTATACTAAAATTTCTCTTATGCTGTGGCTAATATAAAAATAACAGCATGATATACATCATCAGTTTTCTCAAGAAAATTAAGAAATTGGTTGATAAAAGTATAAAATAAGATTTAAAAATGCAGAAAGGAAGCACTATGTAATGCAGTACCTACTGAGTATCAGATTAGGCAAGTCTCAGTTTTTTTATCTGTAAAATGACCATGTTTGATGAGATATACTCAAAGGTCCTTCACAACTCTCAATCTATGATCCTATGGCTTTGTCCCTGATAGTATGTATCAGCAAGGATACTGACATACACAGGAGAACCTGCTGTACAATTTTTAGATCTGCTTTTCTGACAGGTCAGCAACCACTTTAATCAAACATATTTATCATTCTCTTAGTTCAGGGGAAAAAGTCAGCACACTGAACTTCAGAGAAAATACAAAGAAATAGTAATCAACAGACAGGGCTTCCAACTGTTTGACTATAAGCAAAACATATATCACAGATCAACAGACAGATCCAGCTGTGTAACCATACATACATAGTTACCTGGGAGAGAGACACCAACATCTGGATTTTCAAGGGGGGCTCTTTAGCAGCTGCCCAGAGTTTCCTCTGGCCAAACAAACACTTCTAATAAGTAAGCTCCAAAGCAAAACCTCACCTCAGAGTATTTATTTATTTTCAGAGCCAGAGGGCATCACAACCCTTGACAACCAGTGCCTCATTAGAAATTAACAAAAGGTGTGGGCCTCCCCTAATCAAGCTTCCCTTAACGGGCAGGCCTATTAATGGGTGGAGAAGATCTTTAACTCTCATTACCATTGCATAATAATGTACATTATCCTCTAAGACATACAAAGACATTCTAAGACATTCTGACTGAAGTGCCATAGATGAATTTTCAAATTTCAGATTCAGTGAAATGTGGTAATTCTGATTTTTACTACCTACTTAACTGATTCTCCTATAAATGGTTTTCATGAAAAGCTAATAAAGCGTTCCACCTTGGAAATATTGTCTTCATTTTTCAGCACCAACAGATATAGATTGATTTGGGAAACAGTATCCTACATCTATGATTTGTAATTTTTGTAGAGTGACAGCCTAGCATTGTTTGATTTCATAACAGAATCTTCCATTTTGTATGAAATAACTAGGGAGCACAAAACTAGTTTTCAATTGATTTCCAAATAATTCTATTTTGAGAATGTAATGATTTTTTGAAACAAATGAAAGAACTCAAAACTATTAAAAAACCCCAGCAGGGTAGGGTATTTCTTTCTTAGAGTGCCTAGGTGACACAGTGTATAGGGCACTGGGCTTGTAATCAGGATGACTTATCTAAGTTCAGACCCTTGCTAGCTGGGTTACCCTGGGCAAGTCACTTAACTCTGTTTGCCTCAGTTTCCTCATCTGTAAAATGAGCTGAAGAAAGAAATGGACAAACCACTCTGGTATCTTTGCCAAGAAAACCCCAAAATGCATTCAGGATGAGTCAGACACAATGAAACAATAATCCAAGAAAAATTTATATCTTGGTGGCCACAGAACAATTTTGGGATGATCCTCAAATCTTCACATGAAATTTGTTTGGTAAATTTTGGTCACAGAGACTTTTAGAATGACAAGGGTTCTACTTATGATTCTGTCTGTTGTGGACTCAATTAGCCATTGTGGGACACAGCATAGTGTAGTAAATAATGTTGGACATGGAATGACAAAGATATGGGCTAAAATTTTTATCTCCGACACTTACGAGTTGTGTGATACTGGACAAATTACTTAATTTCTAAGCCTCAGTTTTCTTTTCTGTAAAATGATGATAAATAACTGTAGCTCTTCTCTTACAGGGTGGTTGTGAGAAGAAAGGGAGAGAATGTAGATAAAGCACTTTTGAAATCTTAAGGTTATATATAAATCATTATTATTACAATTATTATTAACAAGTAGCATGAAGATAAATATTGAAAATGCTGAAATATTTTTCTTCATAGTTTCACATCTCTCATTTTTTAGAGAGGAACTCAGCCTTGTTATATTTTACTGAGGCTTTATTTTCTCCAGTTTCTGATAAACACATGCCATTTCTTTGCCAGAATCACACTCAAACCACTAAAAGAACATTATTCATTTTTATTTCCTATATTGCAACAACTTTAGCAAAAGGACTTAATTTACTTATCAAGATTTGGTAGCAGACACTATGACTGACTACTACATTTTGCTTAGGAAATTCACAAATACTTGGGACATTCCTAGAACAGCTGTGTTCTTCTTAACACTGAAGAAATTCCCAGAAAAGTAGATGAAGCCAACTGAAGGAGTTTTTTCTTTCCTGAAGCAAAAACTGAACTTTTCGTCACTCCCTTTGTAGAATGGCCTATGAAACAGAGTAGAGGAGTGCTTGACTGTTAAAATGTTCTAGTCTTTGACATCTCAGTTAAAATTTTCTTGGCAGGGGAGAGGTATCGGGGGAGGATGAGAGAAACGGAATGGTGAGAGCAGGAAATTTTGGATATGATATGAGAAATTAAATAGAGGAGTTATATGAAGAGGTTTCATAAAGATACCACAAAGGTGTCTGGGGCTTAGTTTTAAATCAGGGATCCACAACTTCCTTTGATTAAGTGTATAGACAAAAGAAATCCATCGAGGAGGGAAAGGAATTAATCTGGAGGGAGTGATGTGGACACACAGGACATTCATCTACCTAGTTAGATTTTAAAAGGACAAATTCAGAAGAAAAAAGCAAGAACAAGTAATGGAAAATAACAACAAAAGCATCTTAGCACCTGCAAGAATAGATCCTTGAGCACCAAAAGTCAAAGTAAATGGAGGTTGATTATGAGAGTAAAGACAAGAAAAAAGTTTTTGTTTTGTTTTTATTGCTATAACTCAGAGGAAATAAGAGATATCATAGACAGGCTAATGGAAATGTGGGAAAACTGTGGTTATACCTAAGTTTTTTTCCTGAAAAATATTTAAGAACTTCAGTGGATTGCAAGCTTAATCAATAGCATAAGAAGGCAGCCGGAGAAAGTGATGATGAATTTACTCTGAAGACAGAGGGCATAGAGCCAATGTTCCCCTAAGGGACAGGCCCTTCACACTCTTCCAAACTCTGGACTCTTCAGTTCTGGCCAATGCATGTTAATAAGGGCACTGATAAGCTGGAGAAGCTCTAAAAAAGGATGACTAAATTTATGAAGGACATCAAAAATCATGCCATTGGAGGATGAGTTGAAAGAATTGGGAAATTTGGTCTGGTTTAGCATGGAGAAGGGAAGACTTGGCAGGGAGAGGGGCAGTATTTGAAAGGCTGTCATGTGGAAGAGGGATTTGTTTTGTTTTACTTGGTTCCACAGGACACAACTAGACGTACTGAGAACAAATTTTGAAGAGCTGACTTTAGGCTTGTAGAGAGAGGGAAAGAAGAAACGAGAGAGAGGGAGAGAAGGAAAGAGAGGGAGGACAAAAAAGAGAGTTCAGATATCAGCTTTGAACAATGCTTCTGCAAGTAATACTTTACTCAAACAGCAAGTCAGGAGAGCTCACAGGAATCTTCGGAACATAGCCAGCACATGCTCGCTCCTGCACACTTCCAACACTGTAGGTGTGGAGAATGGATAAGCAGGAGATGTAAGCAACTGTGAAGAGCTGTGAGTGTAGCTAGAGCGGGGCATCCCAGAGAAGGGAAGTAAGAGTAATCCACAAAGACAGAAATATTGTGTCACATGATGTCGTGTGGCCATGGAATAACAACCTATATCCAGGAGGCTTTGAATGGAAAAGGCGAAGTCACCAATTCTGAGATGGCTCTGCCAACAAGGAGTGGCCTTTGGTAGTAAAACCGAGGGTAATATTTACGTCTGTGCATGTGGACAAGACACCTAGGGGCTCCTCCACATCTGGCCTCTAGCCACATCCACTCAGCAGAAACATCTTCAAAAAAGTGGAGATGGGTTGATTGGAGACCATAATATATTTTGCTGCAATAGAGAACTATTTGGAGCTCTGAAATAAAAGGGCTGTTCAACCTTTAAAAACAGCAATTTCTTCTCATTAATTGTTAGTATAGTGAAAGGATGGCTTTCACTTTGGCACATCTTTTCAATATGCTAACAACAATTAGTGAGACATTAGAAATAAATAAAAACATACGTTATGAGGAAACATCCTGTGAAGAATTAACAGCTGCCTTGGATGAGAAAGCATGAATGGGTTTCCATTTGCACCACCCCTATTGAAAGAGTACCCACAATGATGGGCCCTAGTTTGGGTACATCAGTCAGGCTTTTGTGACAAGTGTCTTAAATGAAAAGATCCCTTCTTAGATCACTATCTTGTCATGGCAGAGGGGTTTGCATAGCTCAATGAAACTATGAGCCATGCTGTGCAAGGCTACCCAAGACTGGCGGTCGCAGTGGAGAGTTCTGGCAAAAAGTGATCCAGGAAAGGGCAAACCACTCCAGTATCTTTGCCAGGAAAACCCCATGGACATTATTAAAATGTTAAAAGATACGGCATCAGATGAACTGCTCAGGTTCAAGAAAGGCCTGGTGTGCCATTATGGTCCATGGGGGTCACAAAGAGTCGAATATGGCTGAATAAGAAACAACTACCCTGAAATGATGGTTGGTTCTTGAACGGCCATATAAAATAATAATAATAAATAAAATAATAACAAAAATAAAAAGCTTCTGCTTTTCATTGTTATGTTTGCTCTCAGTAATTCTGAGAAAATGAGGGAAACAAAGGCGACACCTAACAACTGGCCTGAGGCCCTGAGACATTGCAAAAGGGAAAACAAAGGAAAAAAATGGATTAAAAGAGTAAGATAGGAAAGGGTGAGAGAAAGAAGAGAGAGGAATAGATAGAAGGTAGCCTTACTTGCATAACAAGTTAGGAGAACTAACAAGAAATCTTGGAACACAGAAAAGAAAACTAGATCAAGACGCAGAAGGGCTGGGTTCTAGTCTCCTCTCTGGTTAGCACCAGAGGCTGAAACTTTGGACTTCAGTTTCCTTCTGGTCAAACAGAAGTAACAACACCAGCCTTTTATGCCCCTAGGCTTGTTGTGAGGATCAAATGAGAATAATGAATGGGAAAGAACTTTGAAAAGTATAAGGAGACAGTTTGGTATGGTGGGTAGGACATTGGATTTAGAATCATAGATTTACAAGTAAGAAGCTTCTTTCCTTGTTCTCTAATTAAACAGTTTCATTTCACAGATGAGGTCACTAAAATTTAGAGTTTAAGTAGCTTGCTCAAGGGCAGTAAAATGGCAGTGCCAGGATTCTAACTTAGGTCTCCTATATCCAAATCCAATGCACTATTTGGACTTCAAATTCTGGCTTTCAGTTGTTTGCTGTGGTGGTGGTGGTAGCTACTGTGCATCAGACAAGGCTGCTGTGGGGCACAGTGGGATAGTTGGGAAGACATCTTCATGAGTTCAAATCTGACATTTACTAGTTGTGTGACCCTGGGCAAGTCACTTAGCCCGGTTTGGTTCAGTTTTCTCATCTATAAAATGAGCTGGAGAAAGAAAGAGGGCAAAGCCCTCCAGTGACTTTGCCAAGAAAACCCCAAATGGGGTCGGGACGAGTGGGACCTCACTGAAAATGACTGGACCATCAAAATCAGCTCTGAATCCACCACACTAAGTATGTAACCAGAACAGTATAGAAGAGATGGTACACGGAGAGCCGGGCTGTGGATGTTATGATAGAAGAGCCCCCTCAGGAGAACTCTGTCCTCAAACTAGGCTTACTTAATTACGTTAGCCCTTAAGGGTGGGGACTTTATCACTTCTTTTTATTCCCAAATGCTCTGGGCTCCTCCAGGTACTTAGTAGGTGATTTAAATTTAAGGCCATTAACCTTGAGAAAGGGGATTCTTCATTTGGAGTACTTTTATCTTGCAAATTAAGAACTGAAAAGAACCCTCCTTCCGGCCCTCTTCCTTGGGGAAGTGGGGCATACAATAGAGATTTGGTGGAATCTGCCCCCTAAAACCTGCGCCTCGCTCCCCAACCCGGTGCCTCGGTTTCCTCATCTGCCAGCTGCCATCGCGCGCTTCTGGAGCTGACCCAGGCGCACGGCACGGCGCGGAGGTGGGCTTCTCTCCTTCCTGCTCACGGGGGTGCCCCGCGGGAGGCGCCCGTCGCGTCCCTGGGGCCCCAGCCGCGGCAAGGGGCGGGAGGCGGGGCTGGGGCTGCGCTCCCGCGGTCACCCACCCCACGGCTCCGGGAAGAGACCAGCATGGAGCCCGAGGACGCGCCCGGAGCGGCAGGTAGGGGGGGGGCTGTGGGTCCCGGGGCTGGCGGGCTGGCCCCACCCCGGCGGCATCTCGGGTTTCCATGGCACAGCCCGCTCGCCAAAGCTCCTGGGGCCTCAGCGCTGCAAAACAAGCCCGTAAACACGTCGCCCGGTCCAGGAAAACTTTCCCCAGAATAAACAATCGGAAACCCGCACCTGTCTGCACACGGGGGCAGCCCTGGGGCCCGCCGTCCCCAGCCGGGCTTCGCGGGCCAGCCCTCCACGTGGGGGCATCGCCCGGGCCAGCGAGGGCCAGGCAGAACCCCTCCGCCCACCCCCCAGGGCCGTGCCAGGGGCTACCACCGGCAGCGCCCCGCGCTGGTGAAGGGTTTGCCAGGGGGTTTGAGGGTTAGTTAGCAAGAGAGAGCCCTGCCAGGGTGCGGGACTGGGCCCAGGACGGGGCGGGGCATTCCGGAGACCGCTCGACGGGCAAGGCAGCCCTGGCCAAACGTGGGGGCTGCCCTGTGAGGTCCAGGCTCGGATGGTGCAGAGAGAGATCCTTTCAGAAGCGGGCGGGACGATGTGGCTGCGTGATGGCAGGACTGCTGGAAGCCCTGGTAGTTTTCCAGCCCATTCCCCCTTCCCTTCCTCGCCCCAAGTTCAAAGTCAGGACATGAATATGGAAGTTTTACTGGGTTTTCCACCTATTTAAGCGGCTGAAGCCAAAGGCTTCTTCCAAGGTCAGGTTCAGCTTTAGCTCTGAGTGATACAAGCAGGACCAAGGCAAAGCTGGAGGAGATGGAGAGAAAAAAATAGACAAAGAAGTGAACCTGGGGGTGGAGTGGGTGACGGAAGGGGTGGGTGAGCGCCGCTGCCAGGAATCACCTTGGGGACCACGCGAGTATTTCCCTTAGGCACCTCCAGACCTAGAACAAAGGTTAGTTAGGGCTCAGATCTGACAGGAACCCTGCAGTCTTAGCTCCAGTAAATGGAGGGCCTGCCTGTCCTGGACAATGTCGCTTCTGGCACCCGGTGTCTGGGGTGGCACTTGGAAACATCTGCTGGTCTTTATCCTAACTTGTGGACAGAGAGGGGGGGACAAAGAACACGCTATTTCAGGGAAGTGAGACTGCTTCCTGTCTGCGGACAGTTAGCACGGTAGATTAGAATGTGGTGATATCAGAGCTGGGGTCATAGGTTAGATTCCCTTTAGTCAGTTGGCCTTGTTCTGTGCCACGGTCACAGACTGGCCCCCTGACCTTGCAAGCATGCTGCTCTTAACCAGCAGGAACATGGAAGTCAGTACAGAGCCCTCAGCACCCCGGGAAAGCGAGTTAAAGAGGGTGGCTTAGCGGTGTTTGTATCAATGGCACATGGGACAAAGAAACAAAGTTGCTTTTGCCAAGCCCTGGGTTCCAGAACCCCTCCCCCACCCTCTAACTTCAGTGTTTGGGCAGCTGCCCAGCTCTCCCGTGTGGGTGCCAATCTCTGCACGGATATTTGGGTGGGTGAATGCTAGTGTTTCTGAGGCTCTTGTCATTCATTAGGGCACCTGGTAGGAACAACTTTGCTGCTGAAATCAAAGCCTTGGGGGTTTGTTGACAGACTTCT
Source organism: Notamacropus eugenii (assembly GCF_028372415.1). NCBI lineage: Eukaryota > Metazoa > Chordata > Mammalia > Diprotodontia > Macropodidae > Notamacropus > Notamacropus eugenii. The sequence continues at coordinate 156,223,388 of NC_092872.1, forward strand.
CCAGGCAGCCCTGGGAATGGTTTTCAAGGTCCCTGTCACCTGGTCACCTCTTTACTGTTTCCTGTTCTCCAGAGCCCTGTCTCCAGATAGGTCAATGCAGCATCTTTCAGGAGGAGTGCGTAAAGAGGAAACGAACTTTTGTTGAAGGAAAGTCAAAGATTGGACAAGCTTTGTTTCACAGCAGTGGATCTGGCTCTCAGACACTGAGGATAAATCAGCAGTACTCGAAATTTAAATCTAGAAAAAGTGGCAAGCTCTTAGGTTTTGATCTTCCAGTTCTGTCCTGTGCTTTAATCTGGTGTCTTTAAATTCTCTTCATGATCATTGAAAATAGTACATTTAATTATAGTTTACATTGCTTAAAGGTTTACTAGTTGCTTCCCCCTCTGTTATCTGTGAGGCAGGTAATACAGTTATTATCATCCTGTTTTGCTGTTGCTTTGTTGTACCCTTTGGGTCTAGGCCAGGGCCTCAAGGCTACCCTCTAGGTCCTCAAGTGTGGTCCTTTGACTAAGTCCATATGGACCTAGAGGGCCACATGCGGCCTTGAGGCCAAAGTTCCCTTCCCTTGGTAGACCCTCCATCAGTGGAGAGAACTCAAAAGATAGGCCAGTCATATTAGAACTGTTCTGCACCTTGCTTTCTAAGAAAATTGTCTATGGTACTGAGAAAGTTAAGTGACTTTTTGTTGATAAGACCTAGTGGTCTTGAGACTTCCCTTAACGAGGGATTTAGTTCATAGAATGTGTGTATGGAATCCATTGTAAGATTAGGCCATGGAAAAATACTGACAGTCATATTTTAAAGATTAGTACATCTGTGTGTCCAAAAATATTATTTTGCCAAGTATCAGTTTGTCTTTCCCCCCCTGCACCTGTGTACCTCAGAAATCCCCTATATGCCCTGAACCTTGACATGCAAATCAGCCGGGTTTAGGTGTCCCACCTAATAAGTGTGGGACCAAAATCAGGCTTTAAGTGTCCCACTTTCAGAAGCACTTTGGGAGTATATCTCCCCTCCCTGGGAGCACATCTCCCCTTTCCAGGAATATGCTGCTTTCTCCCATGGGACAAAGCTTTCCCACCTGAATGGGCCACTTGAATGGCTCCATGCTATATACATACATCCCTACATATATATGTGTGTACACACATCTACATACCTGTGTATTTGAGCTATATTTTGGATCCCCTTCTCTCTCTTCCCTACCCCCACCCCCAATCTTCTGTATTATTTGACAATAAGACTTGAGTATTGAACTGGGTTGTTACTATGACATTATTCACAGCAACTGAACTCATTGAAGGGTTTTTTTCTCCCTGCTGTCTCTGACTGACTTACAGGCCTTTCTTTGGACAAAAACTGGGTCCTTGGACAGAGACTTTTCCATTGGACAATCCTACCTATGGTGGGCACTTGGGCACTTTGAGCCCAGTCTTAAAAAGTAAGGGTCAATGGAGGAAGCTTATGTCCTCCCAGGAGAGATTCCCTTATGCCAAAGGACTGTTACAAGACACTTGCACAGGGTTGTCGAATAGCTAGTATGTGCTAGAAGCAGAGCTAGAACCCAGGCTTTTCTGACTTGGAGGCTGACACTGTTCTCTCACTACCCAAGCTGTTACTCATCACCATTGTATAGATGAGTAAATTAGGGCCCTGAGAGGTTAAATAATTTCTTGTAACTAAGGAAATCTGATATTAGGACACATTTCCTGATATACAGGCTTTTTCTATCATAACATCAACAACAATCCCATTCTCTTTGCTATATTATTCTGGGTGGGAAACAGTCCTTGGATACTTGAGACTACCTCTGCCATGTTCTAGCTTTTCATCTTGAAGCTTCATTCCATCTCTGGAGTTCACACATTGGAAGTACACCCCTGCAATCACTTCCCCTCACTCGATGACTTCCTCCCCCACGCTCCCTCCATTTGATGACTGTCCTGGCCAGCCATGCCTCATTCCTCTACAAGAGGCACTCAGGACTTCCTCTGCCATGGATACCATTTCTCTCCCCACCACCCCCACCCCTCCTTTTTACCTTCCTTTTGTGTATAGTCATTCCGCAGCTGGGCCATCATCAGTCATCCTGACCTGTGTCTTACCAATGGACTCCAATGACCTTGGAGGAGAGAGTGAGGCTGATGAATTTGCACAGTCCTACCTCACTTAGATCCCGTTCACTTGCAAGTCAAGACATCACCTTCCTGATGTCAGATGTCATTGCCTTCTTCAAGAATGAAGAACATACAAGAATCCTCAACCTTCCTGCCTTTAACTTTATCAACTTTAGGCATTCATGTGATTTTATCAGTAACTTCATTTTCATTTTCCTATTGACCAGCATGCACATGAGAGACTCATTTGGAAGCCACAAGGGTCCGTCCCATCTCCTCAGTGGGCCATGCTGCCCAGCTTCAGAGCTGGCACGGAGCAGTGAGGTCCGCCCACTCATCCAGTTGTGGGAGAACCACATAGCTGGAGAGCCGTGCTAGGTGCAAGTCCTGAGCTTGGACTGGCCAGCGGATTTAGCCTGAGTCACCTGCTTTTCATCCAGAAATTAGAGAGGGCAGGCTGTTCCTTTTCCTTTTTTTAAGCTGGGGGTTCTTCTGACCCTGACCCTCCCTGACCTGTCCAGCTTTGCCTCTCCCCTCACCTCCATTTTATGGGTTATTTCATGGTTACTCTGTTAGGAAAAATGTTCGTTATCAGAATTAATGCTTTGTCATTAAGAATTGCATGTAGCAGTCTGTAGTGAACACTTAGAGATTTTGGTGGTTGGGGGAATCTACCCCCCAATTTCCCCTAGGTTCATTGTATCAACATTTGAGTTTTTTACTTTCCAGCTCATTTTTAGGAACCTTACCCCTGCAGAATTTGAAGATTGACTCTGTTGTCTTTTTCTATTAGGATATATGCCCCCTGAGAGCAGGGACTGCCTTTCTTTCTACTTGTATTTTTATTCCTAGCATTTAGTACTGTATTTGGCACATAGGAAGAGCTTAATAAATGCTAGTTGACTGACTGGAAGCAAGCTAAACAAATCTGTGCTGCCGAAATGGAAGACTTTTCTTTTTTCCTCTTAAAGGAAGCATGAAAGTGGAATTTTCATCCTTGCTGCTCATCAAAATCAAAGGCTTCAGAAAAGAAAGACATCTGAGAACAATAATGCTAAAATAGCGAACACGTGTACACATACATGTGAAGACACATGAAGACACATACATACGTGTACATACATGCATGTACATACATACACAGTACTGTGTGTGAGTGAGAGACGTACCAAGTTCCAGGCACTGTGCTAAGCACTTTGTAGTTATTATCTATCTAATATCTACAACAACCCTGGAAAATAGGTTCTATATTCTGTTCCCCATGTTTATAGATGCAGAAACTTAGTCAAATGGAGGTTAAGTGACTTGCCCAGTGTCACACAACTAGTAAGTGTCTGAGGGAAGGGAACAACCGATTAAGGTGGTACCTAAGAAGTTTTAAATTTCTGGACCCAGATTAAAACAGGAAAGATAGATTCTTGGCTAGTAATGAATTATACCTAACTCTAGAAGCCTCGCAAATCAAATCGAAAGGATTATTAATGGGAAATAAAAGGAGAGAGAAAAAAATCTACATAGACCTACCAAGCTAGATACCATAGATGGTAGCCGTCCGTAGAGACATCCTGAAACTTACTGCACACATCCATTAAAGCCAGCAATACCATTTATAATCTCAAATATCTATGTGCAGCATATGGGTTAAATGCTTGGTGCATGAAAGGTGCTGTACTAAGCACTGGGAAGAAAAAGGAAAAAAATGTGAAGTAATTCTTGTTCTCTGGGACCTTACATTCTTTTAGGAGATAACATGTATTTGGTTGTTGTCCTTTGTTTTTAGAAGAGGACCAAAATGACATCACCATGATAAAGAGAAGTTTCAGTGTGTCTGACTGTGGCTGATCAGACCGGTATGAGCTCAGAATGCTCTACTACAGATTGGACACAGATAGTCCATGTGACTATTTGGGGTGGTTAATCCAAATTTGCGCATCCTATGTTTCCTTTGTGCTGTCTCAATTCTGCTTTGCTCATAGAACACAGCACCCTTTCTGATGTGGTCACGCCATGCTGAGCGGTCCTGTGCCAGTGTCCCAAGTTGCACAGTCGAATCTAAAGTTCTTGAGAGAGACCTTGAGAGTGTCGTTGTATCGCTTCTTCTGGCCACCATGTGATCGCCTGCCCCATGTGAGTTCTCCATAAAAGTCTTTTTTGGCAGGCATACGTTTTTGCATTCGAACAACATGGCCAGCCCATCAGAACCAAGGAGGGTAAAATTGCTATTCTGATCTGATCCTCGACAATTAGAAAGAAAGAACGTAGGCTTTGGAGTCCAAGGATGGGCCTTTAGATTCCATCTTTGATACTCTTATCACCTGTGTGACTTTGGACAAATCAATTTATTGAGAGCTGTCAGTTTTTTTGGTTGTAAAACGAGTGGGTTGGACAAGATCAAAGTGGCTTTGGATCTACGATGCTGTGAATTGTATGCCGAAGGAGAAATGATGAAGACCTTGGAGGAAAATGACTGCTTTATCTGAGAATTTATGATAAAGAATGAAAGAAAAGCTGGGCATAGTCTCACCAGAACCTTCTGTTTTCTGGAAAACATTTTTAATTGTTGGAAGAAATAGGGTAGGATCCCATAGCCTACAGAGAAAGTTCTCCCAGTGAGGGATTTGGAAACCTTCAAGGAAAAAATTCTAAAGACAGCAAAAGAAATAAGGACAAAAAGAAGAAATTGTTTAATGTGTCTTATGCATATACGCAGGGAACTTATCTACGACCATAGTTTTTAAAATGACAGAGAGAAGATAGACCAAGATGAGATATCAGGGTGTGGCATGGTCCTGTAAAAAGTGTACTAAAGTACAGAATGAAGGGATGCCATTGAGGAAATCTAAAGACAACAAAAAGCTTTTGGAAGGAGGTGGGGCAGAGAAGTGCAGTAAGTCAGGTTAGCTGTTTGGAGGGAAAAGGGGAGTATCAATGAAGAGATTGGATTGTTGCTTGCAATAGATGGGATGGTGGCATTTTCTCTGGTTCTTCATCCCTGCAGGGCTCCACCCCCTCATCTCTGCCTGCTGTCTTTCCTGGCTTTCTTCAAGTCCTACTTAAACTTTCACCTTCTTTGGGAAGCCTTTTCCAGCACCTCTTAATTCTAATGTCTTCCTTCAACTATTTTCCCCCATTTATCGTGTACAAAACTTGTTTGTACATATTTGCTTATTGTCTCTCCCATTAGATTGTGAGCTCCTTAAGGGCAGGGACTATCTTGCTTCTTTAGTGCCTGACACATATAATTATTTAATGAATGTTGATTGATTAATTGATTGGTGACAGATTGGAGAGAAGATAGAATTACTCAGCAGTTGTTTGCATGTGTTTTCTCTGCCAAGAACCATGACCTCAGCATAGTGAAGGATGGAAAAACTGCTAATAGTGACTTCAGACCCAAGTTTAGTAGGGAAATAGAGTCCCTTGCTTCCCTTGATGAGTTCAAGTCATCAGATCTCGATGAACTGTATCTGAGGAGACTGAAAAAACTGGTAGGTATGATTGCTTAGAATAGTACAGTGGAAGCGGCTCTCTCTAGGCTTTAGCTAGCCATCTTAAATATGAAGGGGTGGGATTAAATGACCTGTAAGGCTCCTTCCATCTTCAATCCATGATCCTCTCATCTCTGAAAGATTCTGGTGAGTGAGTGAGGTGCTACAAGATGGGAGAAGGGGGAATTTCTTTATTTTCAGAAAAGAGTCTAAGCTATGAACTAGTGAATTTGACTTTGATCTGTGGTAAAATTCTATGTAATAAGTTCAATTTAAGCATCAAATAGGGTTAGAAAAGCTTCAAGGTAACACATAACATTTAGACAGGAGTCTTTGGTTGCCTTAGCCAATATCTTGATAATGACAGGAATTTTAGGGACTTTTCACAGAGAAAGTGGAGGAGTACGCTATCCCGAAGGCAAACTTCGGGGCACTTCACGCAGAATTGAAATTACTGACTTGTGTGCTCAGTCTAACATCATCCCTAAGAAATAAACCTTACAAATAATAGCGTTAATTCATCACTGTAGTGGAAAAATAGAGAATATAGATATGTATATATATATACATATATATATTTTTCCTAACATTATTGCCATATTATACTACTGTTTCATTATACTACTCTATTATACTTGGTAGTTGTACTAGTGTATATATACATGCACACATACATACATATGTTATATGTATTATACGTATATATATGGTACTTGAGCTGTCACCTTCAAATAATTTCTATTACAACAAATGGCCCTTCTTGCTTCCCCTGAACTTGAAATTCCATCTTCCGCCTCTGTGTCTTTGAACACACTGTGTCCCATGACCGAAATGTCCTTCCTCCTCCACTCTGCCTCTTAGACTCCCTCCTTTTCCTCCAGGCTCAGTCCATGTGGCACTACCTTTTGCAGTAAGCCTTTCCTGACATCCCTAGTTGTTAGTGCCATCCTCCCTCCTCAGATAATCTTGTGTTTTACTTATCTGTGTCAATGTTGTATTCCTGCCAGTTTCTGGGCAAGGACTATTCGTTATTGTTCTTCTTTCCCTAGCACATAGCTATGCAGATAGTTTAAAATGCTTGTTGAATCGAATTGAGTTGAATGGATTGTTAGCAGACATAGAGAAAAGGAATAGGTGAACACAAGGCGCATACATGTGCCAGACCAACCTACTTCTCTTTTATTTTATTTCATTTCTTTGCAGGGATACTAGACTGGTAGATCAGGAAACGTGTAATTATTGTTCCACTAGATTTTAGCAAAGCCATTGACAAAATGTGTTCTGTTCTCTCTGGGGAGAAAACGGATAGATAGAAGCTAAACAATGGTTGACTTAGGTGGAGTTAGAACCAGTTTAATGACAGTCTCAACTGTTTAATTTAAATTTAGAAGAAGGTCATTAGCAAAGTAGGTCCCAGAATCTCTCCTTGATTCTGTGCTTTGTAACATTATCAGTGACATGGATAAGAAATATGATGAAATACTTATCAATTTTGCAGATGATGCAAAAGGCAGATAAAAGAACCAGTACTCCAGAGTACTGATAGCCTAGAATGCTGGGCAGGACATAATAAGATGAATAGACATAAATGGAAAGACTTATCTTTGGGTAAATTTTTTTTTAAAATCAACTAAATATGTACAGAATAGGTACAGGAAATGTGGCTATAAAACAAATTTTTTCTATAAAATACTTGAGAATTTGAAGGAACTTTAAGTTTAATGTAAGTCAATAGTGTCATATGGCAACCAATAATTAAGTGAGCAGAACCTTTTATCAAGAGACTCATGGTGTCCCAGTCTAGGGAGGTGATGTACCCTGCCATGGTCACTTATAGATTATTGGGTTCTAATCTGGATACTTCATTTTAGGAAGGACATAAATAAGCTGAAGATACTCCAAAGGAAAGTTATGGGGATGATGAAGGGCCTCTAGATCAGTAGTTTACAGAGTGGGAACGCCAAGGTCCCTTGGGTGTATGACCTAGGGCATTCATAATTAATATATTGTAGGATGAGAAGATGGATCTCATTCTACCCCCCAAATAGCTAATTGTGGGGCTTGTCCCCAACACATCCACAGTAACTCCTGTACCCATTATCATCCAGCATTTCCCCATGTTGACCCTCTTGCTACTGGCCTCCCATGGCTGGTACAAGCTCCCAACTTGCCCCTTCTTAGGAATTTTATAATATAAAAATGACAGGAACCTGCCTGCACCCCTACCTGCAATCCTTAGCGTTCCCATATCCTGCTGCTGAGGTGTCTGTGGAAATCTTTAGTGGATTCAGTGCTTTGGGGCAGTGATCAGTGAATAAGAACCAACTCCCACCCCCTTTTAATTGTCTCTGGGACCCTATGAATTGTAGAGGATAGGCAGGCATGAATAGATTGTGCTCTGCCTTGTAGATCTCATTACTTTGTCTTTACCTTCAAACCTTCCCTTCTTCTGGATTTCCCTGTTTTTATCAGTGATACCACCATCCTTCCAGTCAATCCAGATTGACCACCTCTGTATCCGCCTCCCTCTTTGTCAATTCTTTATTCTCATTCATACCACATGTCCCACGTTTGTAAATTTTGTTGTTTCTGCCTCCACAGCATCTCTTTTATTTATTTGTTGTCCCTTTCTCTGTACTCAAAACCTCCACTTTAGTTTAGGCCCTCCTTATCTCTCATATAGACTAAAGTAATAGCCCTGTGATAAGTTCCCTTGTCTCAAGTGTCTCCCTTGCATAATACATCTTCCACACGTATGTGACAAAGTGTTTTCTAACAGAGCAGGAATTATGTGACTCCTTACTCAAGCTCTCTATTAAGATGACTCAATATCATTTCATCTTCGTATTATCCTTTTTAAAATTGCTGGGTTTTTTTGTGTAAGTGAATAATGTATATGATTAAGGTGCGGTGGAAAGAGCACTGACCTGTCCTTTTGAATTTGGAATCATGGGGGACCTGTGTTCAAATGTCACCTCTTCTGTTACTTGTGTGACCTTGTCAGACACGTCCCTTCACCTTTGTGAGTTTCAGTTTTTTCATCTACAATGGGGCGAGGGTGGAGGAATCGAAAAGATGGCTTTTAAGGATATCTCCAGCCAGTGACGTGCTGGATGAGTCACTTGTTAAATTTTCAGTGTGAACATTTACATTTTGGAAATCAGAGTGCTCTACAATCAGGGCTTTGTTATTTATTTGTTCACCTAAACTTTAGAAAGAAATGGAAAAAGTTTTAATAATGGAGATTTCATTTAAAGTGTGTATGTAATACACATTTTTTTCCCCTGGGAGCCAATTGTTGAACGTTTCCCAATATACCTTTGCTTCCTATTCTAAACTTATTCATGATCTATGGATATATGATATTAGGATTCTAGTTGTAGAGTGCATGTATATAATTTATAAATCAGTAAATATACATATAATAATGACATATATATACACATATGTAAATATACATATAATAACAGTGTGTGTTCAAAAATGTTTTACTGTTAGATGTGGGGCAGCTAGGTGGTGCAGTGGATAGAGCACCAGTGCAGGAGTCAGGAGGACCTGAGTTCAAATCTCACTTCAGACACTTGACACTCACTAGCTGTGTGTCACTTAAGCCCAGCTGCCTCATCCTGGATCATCTCCAGTCATCCTGATGAATATCTGGTCACTGGATCCAGATGGCTCTGGAGGAGAAGTGAGGCCAGTGACCTGCACAACCCTCCCTCATTCAAAACAAAGTCAAGTGCAAGTCATGTCATCATTTCTCTGATGGCGTGGTCTTCTTTGGCAACAAAGGATGAACACACACACACACACACACACACACACACACACACACACACACTCTGTTAGATGTGAATGATCCAAAATATTTACAAACCACTGTTCTAGATGATGCCATGAGGATCAGCTGAAGGAATTGAATTAAGAAAAATAGCAGTATTTGAGGCAGAGATTAGTCTTTTTCTGCCTATAAACAGACAGAAAACATGGTAGAAGAGGAAAAGAGCCAGATTCAGCCTCATTAGCAAATAGAACCTCCTAACATTAGAACCGTCCTGGTATAGAATGAGCGGCTTTGAGAGTCAGTGGATTTCCCCTGACTAGGGTCTTTAAGCAAAGTCTGAATGACTATTTATTTGGCCCCTGTCCTGATTCCAGTTGTTCCTGCGGCTTTGATGTCCTTTCTAATTCTCTTAGGTTTTGTGAAATGTCTCAGCAAACGACACTCCCCAGCCCTTTTCCTCCCTTACCTGAAACCTTAGTTTCAAATTTGTTGGAGGTTTCCTCAATGTGTGTCACAACTTTAATGTAATTTTTAAGATCCTCATTGGTTCAGACGTTGTGTAGAGTTTGGCCACAACTCTATGAACTTCAGAGGCCTCAGAGCTTCCATGGGTCTTTTTTTTCCCTCTCTTTTCAAAGCACTTCACCACCATTCATTAGTTATTACTCACAGATCACTGTCATTCCCCTCCCTTTGCAGATTGGGAAACTGAAACCAAGTTTGTGAATTGTACCAAGTTACTTAAGATTTGCTGAGACAGTGGTCTCCTTCCTTTCTGTTTCTTTGTCCAGGGGTTCATGTAGCATTTCCCTACTTTTCTTCTGGACTTTGATCATTAGGATTTTCTTGTCTGGAAAACTTTCTGATCCAGTGAATTTTCCATCCTTCCAGCCCTAGCTGTGAGCTTGTGGCAAGAGAATGTCATCAGGGACTTTTCCATACTCATTGATTGCTGTAGATCCCCTCATAGTAATGCTTGAGGTCTGTCCAGAGTGGGAGCCAAGGGGAGGAGTGGTAATTGGTTTCTTTGGGTGACTTTAATTTCACCTCCCAGCATCTCAGTAGATGCCAAGAGAGAACTCCTGGTTTTTTCTTCTTTCCTTTCCCTCATCTTCCATCTGCTTCTCTACCCCATTCCCCCACGAAAGGGAGGAGGTGTGAGAGGAAGGAAGAAGGAGGCATTTCAAAGTTTTCCCCCTACAAGTCTGAACCACTGCTAGATGGGCATCCTCGTCAACCCAGAAGAGTGTCACTCTTGGTCAAAGGGAAGGGTATCCTGTCTCTGCCCAATTCTGGCCAAACCCCCAAACTGACTTCTTTGTCATTTCTAGAATCTCTTTAAAGGAAAAATGAGGCTCATAAAGGCTTTCCCTCTTTTTATTGGAAGCAGGGATAAGGATATTGCTTCCTTTTGTGATTTGCATGATTTAAAGCTGTAATGAAAGAGGTTTTGTTTTTTCATTTTAAAATTGTATGGAATTATAAAGAAGCATAGACAAGTAGCAATCATTTTTGCCCATTATTTTTATTAAGAAAGCCTTTGATGAGAGTTAAGGAAATATATCATTCTTTTTCTTTATGTGTTAGGGGGAGCTTTTGTAGCAAGTTGTCCATAAGAACTTGGTGAAATCTAGCTGATGTAAACAATTATTTTTGTTTTTTTATGTAAAACTGAGAAACTGAGGCAAGCAGAAGAGGGACTTGCCTGGAGGGTGACAGAATGAGTCAGAGCCCACTCTTGCTCAGTTCACTCAGCTCTATTTCATTTAATGGAAAAATAATGGCAATTTTGTCTTCTGGAAAAGTGTAGTTGGCTGAATATTGTTTAAGGATTTTCCTGTATTTATTTCAACATTTTCTTTAGCTTTGATGGTCACTGATGGCCAGAATGACACACAGCAGTTGAGCATTAATCATTCCCACATGTGGTATACTGTAATGGATTGGGTTTTTAAAATAACTGAGCCATTACCCCTGCTTTGATAGCACATTTTCAGAAAAGGCTAGAGGGAATTGTTTATATATGATGGAAATAAGGCTTTGATGAATGCAAGTTTACTCATTCTTTCAGATGAGAGCTTAATAGCAACCCCTTGTTTTTGTTTTTCGTTTTTCCCCTTAACAAACTGAATGAAAAGACTCCATTTAGTACAACCATCCCTGTTAGTTCCTTCAGTGGTACTTGTGAATGAATCAGAGAACTCTAAAGCTGGAAGGCTTGGTCCAAGCCTTTCCTTGAGACAGGTGAGTAGCTGAAGCACTTAGAATACTTTATGTCTCTTCTCTTCCTGAAGCTAGCCTAGAAGGAATGCTTAAAATTCTGTCCCATGAAACTGTTGCCTTTTAGCACCTCAAATGGTAGCTCCTTGTGTGTTTCATTAAAGTCTCTTCTATTTTGGCTTAAGCTCATTTCCTCCACAGTCTTTTGTGGACATAGGCAACTGGCTCAGTTTTTTCTTTATTTTTCTTTGTCCTTTATTGACTTACAAAACTCAGGAATTTGAGATAAAGATAGGGGCTTTACTGGAAGAGGGTCAGTTTCAAGATGTTTGTTAAAGAAGCCAGGTGGTGTTCTGTTCTAGACAGCTTATACTGTGAGGCATCTTGGGTTATGTGAAACAATCATGAAAATAAGTAGTGATCCAAGTCCAAGTCCCAAGTCAGAATGAATTACAGGAGAATTGCCATTTCTTTTTGGTGGGAATATTTTTTTGGGGGTGGGGGTCGCACGCCTCTATCCAAATCAGACATAAAGGGGTAGGGGTTGTGGAGGAATAATTGAGTCTATCCAAATCAGACATAGACCATCCTAGTTTCTCTAAATCTGTGTATGAAAAGTAGGGGTTATAGTGGAGGATGTTGTATTCAGTTGTTGGGACAAGGTCAGTTTTGTGGATCAGAGTATAAGTTTTGTAGCCTAATTTTTTTTTTGACTTGTTCTGAGGCTATTTTAAAACCTTTTAATTTACATTTGAATTATTTCTTAAAGCATTACTTTATTTTTTCCCTTGTGAAACAGGTATTATTGTTTTTAGTTGTATTTGGGTTGCCTGGTTTTGTGTATGTGTGTGTGTTTTCAAAGTTTAGAATGCCTTAGGTTAAAAAGTTAAATGCAATTGATAGTAGGTGATATATATATATATGTATGTATGTATATATGCACAACACATGTGTATATGTGTATGCATGTGTGTCTATATGTCTATATGTATGTATGTATGCATACTAGAAAAAAGGGAACTCCCTAATGTATAACAAGTCCTATCTTTCTTTTCATTGTATTAAAGGTTAAAAATCATTGATTGTTCAAAGCTGAAGACTTGAGTTGGGGAGTGGGAATGAGGTACTGCTGTTAAAAACTTTCTTTTCTGTAGCTTCCTTAAGAAACCTCTCGATCTGTGAAACTGGAGCAATAGGGACTTAAGAAAAGTTTAATATTCAACTTTGAGGGTTGGTCTGAGCATGTGCAAAGCAGAAGTTTCACTCTGCCCTCTTGTGGCAATGTGGCTTCACAGCAACCACTAGGAAATGAACATTTTTGAAATGAAAATGAAAACATTTCCTGTTGAGAATACCAAATTCCATCACTTTGTTTAATCTTTTATGTTTAATTTTGATAATGAGTTAATAATTACAAAGTGTGTAGCACAGTGCCTGGGGCATAGTAAGCACTTTATAAATGTTAGCTGCTATTATCAAAGTCATCATCCTGGAAAACAGTGTATTTACTTTTCCATCTCTTATATTTTTAAAATCTTCGCCAATCTTAGGGTAGACAGGTATTACCTAATATATGTGTATATGTGTGTGTGTGTGTGTGTGTGTGTGTGTGTGTGTGTATGTATGTACATGGAGAGAGGGAGAGAGAGGGGGGGACACAGAGAGAGAGAGAGAGGGAGACATGCGATTATCCCCATTTAAGAATGGCGAATCAAAACACAGAGAAGTGATGATTTAATAGTAATTCACAGTTGGAGACAGAGCTCGAACTAGACTAAGTCCTCCAACATGCCATGGCAGTGTCCTTCCCATTGTTATCCTACAGTCTTTCCCTTTCCAATTTATGTTACCTGATATCCTTAAATTGCTTGTAAATTTCAGATGGTGCATGTTGGTTACTATAATTGTATGAGGATTATTAGCTGGTAGAGAATTTAAGGGATTCTTATCATTCTTACAAAACTCTTACCATTAGAGAAATGGCTAGTCCATACTAAGAAAGCTATTAAGAAACACGCACCCTAATATATAGTAGTATTTTTTTTTTCAGGGAATCAGTACTGAGATTATGTGCTCAAAAGAAAATTTGGAAGATCTCTTTCTAGAGTGGATGGTTAAGTTGTCCTTTTAAAGTATTTGACATAGGTCATAGCCTTTAAAATTGGAAGTTGTGATCTTGTGATTGAGGAAGAATTGTAGCTTGCTTAATTCATGATATCAGTAGTGATTATTTCATTAATTTATCATTAACAGCAGATTAATAATATTTATTGTTATTGAAATATTTATTGTACTGACATAAAACAGTTGAAGAAGAAATACCTTTATAATCAATCCTCCATCCCCAGTAGTAATTGTGACTTTCAATTTTTTTTTTTTTGTAATTGTTACATCTTTAAATTATTAATTAATTACCAAGGGAAGAGCCTTTAAGCCAAAGCATTTACTTCCCTTCACAAGGGAAGAAAATATTAACCAGAAGAGTGGTGACTTCACCTTTCCTGAAAAGCCAGGGAGGAGGGTGTGAATTAGCAAGTCTGAAGAGGACAGTTGTGCTTTAGGTAGGTCTCCTGTGTTAGCTTGGGAGGTGATATATTCTATTTCCAGCCTATTGAGTAGAGAAGCTGGACATAGTTATGAAGTTACAATGTCATTATTATTTGTATACTATATAGAATCTAGCTGATGCAGTGGATAGAGTGCCAGGTCTGGAGTCAGGAAGACCTGAGTTCAAAATTAGCCTCAGACACTAGCTGTGTGATCTTGGGCAAGTCATTTCATCTTTTGTTTGCCTCCATTTCTTCACCTGTAAAATGGGGATAATAATAGTTCCTTCCTTCCAGAGTTGGTGTGAGGATCAAATGACATAATGTTGTAAAGTACCTAGTCTGTACATAGTAAGCATTATATAAATGTTAGTTATTATTAATTGTCATTATATTATTTTTATGCTGCATTGTAAATTCCCAGAACACTAGAGCCCCACATCTTTTCCAGCTTTCATTTTTTATTAATATCTCTTATAACCACAAAATTGAAAAGAAAGAGAAAAAAATCAATTCAATAAAGCTAACCATTACATGAGTTAGACTGTGTTTGCAAAGTTTTACATCTGGAGTCCTCTCACCTTTCCAGTGAATAGAAGGGAGTATATTCTCTTGTCTCTTCTTCAAGGATAAGCCCATTCACTCTGATTATAGAGCATTTAAGGTTTTTTTGTGCTGTTTCTATTTACATTGTCATAATGTATGAACTTTGCTTTTCCTTGATTCTGCATATTTTACTCACTATCAGTTCATCTAAATCTTCCCATTGATATTCAGAATTTCTTGATAGAATAATGTTCTATGATATTCATATATTACATTTTAAAAGTTTTATCCATGTGTTTTGTTTTTATGTTATCATCACTTGTAGTTACTGAGAACATTGAGAGGTTTCCTTAGAACAAAGTAAAACAGTTAAGTAAAACTAGTAATACAGTGACTGTATCTGAAAGTTCATTCAGCATTTCACATTTATAGAAACCCCCTCCATTATTTAAAAAAAGTTAACAGAAATTTATTGTCCCTCACTCTATTGGGGAAAAAATAAGAAATTTCTTATAACAAATATGCGTAGTTAAGTAAAACAAATTTTCTTGATGACTGTACACAAAAATATGTTTCAACATGTACTGTAAATCCATCACTGCTGTGTAATGGATAGGATGTTTCATTATTATCAGCCCTCTGAAATCATGAATGGTCATTGTATTCATCATAATTCTTACAGTTTTCAAAGTTTGTTTTTAAGTGTTGTTATTGTAATTTTCCTGTTCTGCTCATTTCATTTTTCATAAGCTTATAGAACCCTCAAAATTGTTCATTTTTGCAATATTGCAGATATAATGCAAATTGTTCCTCTGGTTCTATTTAATTCACTCTGTATCAGTGCATGTAAATCTGTCATATTCATGTACCACAACATATTTAACTGTTCTGTAATTGATAGGCATCCCCTTATTTTTCTGTTTTGTTGCCACCGTAATAGGAGTGGCTATAAATATTCTTGTAAATAAAAGACTTTTTTCCTTTCTTTGATCTCTTTTGGGTATAGGCTTAGCAGAGGTATAGCTGGGTCAAAGGGGATATACAAGACTTAGTGACATTTTGTATGTAATTCCAAAATGCTTTCCATAATGCTTCAGTCCATTCGCAGATTCCCCCAGCAGTGCATTGATATGTCTGTTTTCTCACAGTCCTGCCAACATTTATCATCTTCTGTTTTTGTCATCTTTGTCACTCTGGTGGAGATGAGATGGAATCTCAGAATTGCTTTGATTTGCATTTCTCTTAGTAGTAATTTGGAGCATTTTTTAATTTCATAGATAGCCAGTGGGTCCTTTCCTTGACAACTGTCTTTCTATACGATTAAACTGTTTACCAATTGGGGAATGGCTCTTCTTATAAATTTGAACAAGTTCCACGTACAGCTTAGAAATAAGACTATCACAGACACTTGCTGTCTGTGTCATGTCAATGACATTCCCTCTCCCCTCCCACCTAATTGTTCCCCATTTAATCTTAGGTTTATTAAAGGTTTGTGCAAAAACTTTTAAATTTCATCTAGTCAAAATTATCCGTTTTTTCCTCTGTTATCCTCTCTGTCTCTTCTTTGGTCATGAACTTTTCTCTTATCCATAGATCCAATAGGTGATGGAAAAACTATGTTTCTTCTCTTTGTATATGATATGGTATTATATGTCTAGGTCCTCTGCCCATTTGGAACTTATCCTTGTATAAAGTGTTGCTCACATTCCAATTTCTTCCATACTACTGTCCAATATTCCCTGCAGTTTTTGTGAACCTTTGAGTTCTTATTTTAGTAGCTGAGGTCTTTGTGTTTATTGAATACTGGGATAGTGGATATATTTCTCTATGATGTGCACCTAATCAGTTCCACTGATAGATCCCTCTATTTTTAACCAATACAAATTTTTTTTTCAATAATTACTGCATTGTAGTATAGAAATCTGGCACTGCAAGGACATTTTCATTTCTTTTCATTATGTTTTTTGAGATTGTTGACCTTTTTTCTTTGTGAATTTTCTTCTTTTTTCTAGTTTTGTAAACTTTTGGTAGCTTGATTGATATAGCACTGAATAAGCACCTTAATTAGGTACTTTTGTCATTCTTACAATATTAGCTTGATTCACCTATGATCAGTTAATAGTTTCCCAGTTATTTAAGTCTTTCTTTATGTAAAAATTATTTGTAATATTTATAAAGTTATGTTATTTTGAAAGGTAGATTCCCAAATATTTTATGCATTCTGTAGTAATTTTAAATAGAATTTTTCTTCCTATCTCTTCCAACAGGATTTTATTGGTATTGTATAGAAGTGATGATTATTTGCGTGGATTTATTTTATATCTTACAAATTTGCTAAAGTTACTAATTGTTTCAGTTAATTTTTAGTTGATTCTTTAGAGTTAAGTATAATAGTACATCATTTGCAAAAAGAGACATTTTTGTTTCATCTTAACTTATGGCTATTCCCTTCATTTCTTTTTCTTATCTCAATGCTAAAGCCAGTGTTTCTAGTACTGTGTCAACCAGCATTGGCAACAACGGATATCCTTGTGTCATGCCTAAATGTGTTGGAAAGGGTAGCTGTTCATTTTATATATTACATATATTTACACAGATACATCTGCATACATTTGGTTGTATATGTATGTGTATATTTAGACACAAAGTTACATGTACTATTTATCATTTTAAAGAAAGTCCATTTATTCCTATGTTTTTTAGTAGTTCATATTTGTGCCATGTAAAGAACTTGGTAGAGATCTCTTCTTTTGCATTTTAAAAAATTAATATTGCAATTAATTTTCCTTTGAATTTTGATAAAGTTCACTTGTAAGTCCATTTGCTCCTGGACTTTTTTCTTTGGAAGTTTATTTATGTCTTGTTTAATATTTTCCTCAGAAATTTGATTGCTTAAATTATCTATTTCATGCTCTGCTATTGAATGTTTATTTTCACTATTTCATTTAAGTAAATATTAATTGTTTTATTTAAGATGTTAGTTTTGTTGGAATATAATTGAACAAAATAGTTTGTAACAATATTATTTCTTCATTCGTTGTGAACTTATTTTTTATTTTTTGATACCAGTAATTTGGTTTTGCTCTTTAACTTTTTAAATCAAATTATCAATGGTTTATTGTGTTTTTTCAAAAACTCCTAGTTTTATTTGTAAATTCAATTTTGAGGGCTTTAAGTTTTGCTAATTTATTTTTTTCTGGATTTTTATTTTGATATTTAATTTAAAAAAACTTGTTTGATTTTCAGTATTTTTTAATTGCATCCCCAATGCATTTATGGACTTGTTCTTTCTCTCTTTTTTTATTTTTGATAAAAGTATCTAGAGATATGAAGTTTTCCCTGAGGACTGCTTTGTAGCACCAAAATTCTAGAATGTTGTCTCATTGTTATCTTTAATGAAGACCCAGCAATTTTTTAAAATTAAGTGTTATTTAGTATTTGGTTGATTTTTAACTTTCCTTTCAATAGCACTTTATTTGATACAGTTTTTATTGCATTGTAATCAGTAAAGGATATGTATTCTATTTTTGCTTTTCTGCATTTATTTGTGAAGTTTTTATGTCCTAGTACATGATCAGTTTTTATAAAGGTGCTATGCACAGTTGAGAAATATGTATACTTCTTTCCATTTCCATTCAATAATTTCAGATGTCTGTCCTATCTAATTTTCCTAAAATTCTATTCAAATTCTCAACTTCTTTCTTATTGATGTTTTGGTTAGAGTTATTTACAGCTGATAGGGGTAAATTTGAATTCCTCAATTAATAGAGTTTTGTTTGTTTCTTTTTTGGTTTTTCCTTTAATTTTTTAGAAGCTATGTCATCCTGTGCATTTATGTTGAGTATTGCAGTCAATTCATTGTATTGGCTCTCGGCAGAATGTGATTTTTTTTAATCTCTTCAGTACATTTTGGCCATAATTGGTACCCCCTACATTTTTTTTCAGTGCAGCCAAAGTATAATAGGTTTTGTTTCAACCCCTTAACTTTTTCTTCTCTATACTAGTCTCTATTTATTTCAAGTTATTACAATTTTTCATTTTAATCTTTTCTTCACTGTTATCTTTCCAAACTTAAGGTTTATTTTGCTTATGGTTCTGAATCTACACTCCCTTTTATATTCTCCTTTCCCCTTTTCCTATGTGTGCCACTGTTGAGTTAAATGTATTTACACTAAACGTGTATGTGTGTGTGTGTGTGTGTGTGTGTGTGTGTGTGTAAATACATTGTATTAAAGTTTGTTTAACCATCCTCCAATGGATAGGATGCCCATATGTAGAAAAAAGTATAGAAACATTTTTTAAAGTTGATTTTAAAAAATTATCTACTCTTTTGAACTGTCTGCCTCACTACTCTCCTTCCTTAATATGGATTACTTTTCTTTTGTTTGTCTGAGTATAAGGACTACTGTGGAACTATTGGTCACATAATAGTTAATAGAATTCAATTGGTAGTCAGACCAACCTGAAGCTTTTTTCTGGTTGAGTTTCTGAGTCAGAGAAATAGGCAGATTAATTTCTTCCCTTATCAGATATCTTTGTCAATTTTTGCTAATTTACTTAGAGGAGATGAAGGTTACTCAGAGAAGTCCTTTGACCTATATATTATAACTTTTTCCCAGACTTTGCCTTACTGGATTTTGGTTTATCTTCCTCTTCTACACTAACAGCACTTTATGCCCACATGCATACTTTGCTTTGTGCTACATTTTAGCCTCATTTTCCCAGACTCTGCCTTACTGGATTTTGGCTTATCCCCCTCCTCCAAATTTATGTATTCTGTCCCTTTCCTACATACGTATCCCATTCTGATTTCTATAATAGTTATTTATATACAAGTCATCTCTGCTAAGTTGCTTGTGGTTAGGGATAATTGTCTGATTTATCTTTGTATCTTCCATGATAAAGTAGATGGCCAGTCACAATTGCCGCCAGCCAAACTGGCCCTCTTGTTCTGCAGAACTCAACATCCCTACTTCTTTTCTCCATCCCTTTGTAGACTGTTCTCTTGCTTAGAATGCAGCATCTTCTTCCCTCCAAGCTCTCTGCAAGTCCTTGCTCATGTTCTGTGTCCAGTAGGAATCTTTTCATGGTTGTTAGTACACTATCCTTCCTTCTCAAATAATCATATATCTTACCTATTTACACTGTGTATCTACCCTCCACCCATCAAAGCTTTTTATAGCAAGCTGTTGTTTTTCATTTTGAATTTATGTCCTGAGTGCCTAGCATATAGGTAGGTGCTTAATAGATATTTGTTATTTTAGATCTTATTAAAGAAGACTGACTTGGGCAGAACCTGGACTGTTTTGCTGAAAAGAATTAATTTACTCAAGGACTGAAATGTATCCAGCCCCTCCTGGTAGGGACAAAGGCTTTTCATTTCCTTTTCATTCCCATTCTAGTTTTTCAAGGCTCTCTCCTGGGAAGAACAAAATTTCTATGTTTTTTCCTGAGACTGTCTAGGTTCTTTCTATACATCACAAATGTATCTGAACCTCTGAGGTCCAATATTTACCCCAATAGCTCTAGAAATGGAAAGTCTTATTATTCCTAGAGTCATTGATTTGGGAAACCCCCAAAGGCTAAAGTTTATGGCCCCAGGATGAAAAACATTTGTTATCAAAATTTCTCCAAATGAAGTTTTGATTTTCTCTAATTTTGGACTCATAGATAATACTAATAACTCACGGTCTTTGAGTTATCAAACATTTGAGTGGCAGAAACTTGGGGTTTCTTCAGCCAAAGTAGGAAATCTCTTGATGAGTTATGGAGAGGGAAACAGATACTTCCATGTTGTCTTTCTAACCTTTTAAGCTATAGTCTAGTGACTGGTATTAGCTGTTTTCCTGACAGCAGATGGCAAACAGCTACACTGATGTAATTCGGATTTGTAATTCATTCCTGTTAAGTTCAAAAACAGCTTCATAAGATGGAAGGGAACATCTCTTTGTTTTGCTGAATGACCAGTTTTGGGCAAATTAAGACATATTAGTTAAGTTTCATTTGTTGTCATGTGGCTTACGAAAAAAATAAGGATTATTCAAGGACAGTTTCACCTAAGGGCATTATTGGTAGCAATTTTCAGATCTGGCTTGTTGAAGTAAGGCTTATTCGTTAGATGTAATAGATGGGTTTCTTTTGGTTTTTTGTTTTTTTACAAACCAGATGCCTTTAATAAAATGTGCTTGTAGTTTGAATATTCTCTTTTCAAATGCAGATATAATCACTAAGTGTAGAGGTCTATTGCTGTACAGGTTGTGCAAAGCCCAAGAATTGATTTTAGCTGTGCACTTTTCATTGCCTCTCTTTATCCCGTCCTCGTTTTGGTCAGTCTGTTTCACTTTCTATTCTCAGTTTGTATTTGACGCCCAGTACATAGGCAAATTATGTAGCTTACTCCTCTTTCTTCCAAAAATACAACATTAGCAACACCCAACATGCCCAAAAAACCCAGAGTGTCAGAACTGGAAAGTTCATCAAGTTCATTTCCTCAGTTTGATGCATGAGTCCTTTTTATAATATCCTGACAAAGTATTGTGTTAGCCTCCATTGGAACTTTCCTAGTCACAGGGATGTCACTGTACCTATGAGGGAACCCATCCCATTTTCAGATAGGTTGAATTGATAGAAAGGTAGAAAGAGAGAGACCGAGAGGGAGAGAGAGAGAGGGACAGAGAGAGAGAGAGAGAGAGAGAGAGAGAGAGAGAGAAAATACTAGAGAGCAGTTGAAATTGTTCTCAGTTTATTGGAAATTCATGAGTAGCAGCTGTCAAAACATTAACCCTTGTAGAGGGTCACAGAATCAAATTGATAAAGGTGCATTTGTGATGTTTATTTTTACGTCCAACAGATCCTCTGAACGAAGCTTGATTGTCTTTTATTTTCAGAAACTCAGTTGTATTTTTATTTAACTTACTAACAATGATACCAGTTCTAGTTAGCAAAGCAGAGTCTTGTCTGCCATCTTTGTATTGCACTTTCAAAATAAGCCATTAATCAATGCACCTGGACATTTCGTTGAACGGTAAGTGCATTAGAAACACCACCTGTTCAGGAACCTATTCCATGTTTTGACAATTTACCCATTTGTACAAGCCTTTCTTTCATGACACCATCATCTGTTTCTTTTTCTGCTTTGTGCTAAATTACATCATGTCAGTACTTTGCTAAACGTTATTTTGGGCACATGCATTATCTATATTATAATACACAATGGGTGTATATACAATTGTGTATAGACACAATGTATACATGGGTGTCCTATATGATACAGTGTATATGTTGTCTTTATATCTATGCACATATACACACCTCAACACTCCACTTAAGTGGAATCATGACTGTAATTAATGTTGCTGTTTCTACGATTGGCACAGACTGCAACACCTTCTCATTCTCTGTGATTCTTGTCCATTTTTCTGCTTTAATATTCCTTAGAACATTTTTCCAGGGTACTGGAGGCCTTCAGTTAATACTTTTTAGCTTCTGTACCTAGCAGCTCACAATGCCATTACTTTCATTACACGATTGACCTACCTCTGTCTGCATTCATAATTTTCTTGGATGGTATAAAAAACATCTTCTGTTTGGCTTTTGAAACTTTTTATGACGTGGCCTCTTCCTACCTTTCCTGTCTTTTTACACCTTACCGCCCTCCACGTCCTCTTACGATCCAATGGCACCGGCCTCTTTGCTGTTCCTTAAAGAAAACACTCCATTTACCTGATGGAATTTTCACTTGCTATCTCCTCTGCCTGGAAGAATTATTTTCTTTCTTTCCTCTGCCTCCTGATCTCCTTCAGGTCTTATGTAGAATCTCACCTTTTACAAAGCCTTTCCCACTTCTCTTTCATGCTAATACCTTCTGTTGAAGATTATCTCCAGTTTATTATATTTGTACAGAGTTATTTCAGGTTGTGTCTGCACTGTTAGACTGGGAGGTCTTTGAGAATGAAGACTGGTTCTCCCCCTTTATTTATATCCCACGACTTTGCACGGTGTTTGGCACATAAAAGATGCTTAATGTGTGCTTGTTGACTTGATTTGATTTGACTTAATTTTATATCCTATATAGCACTTACGGTGCCATAGTTCACCTTTGGAAACTTGTCACAACCTTTAGTGCCTAGCATGTGTTTTCCTATTGTCCTTTGGATCACCCATGATTTTGATTCTTCTAGGATTATATTTTTTCCATGATTTCTGATCATCTAACATTAATTGGAAAAAATTTGTATAAAAAAGATACATTTTTGTGTCAAGGAGAAGAAAATTGAAAACATTTTATAATTCCCAAAATGTCATCTAGCTTACTCTCCTCTTTCTATTTAATTCTAGGCTCAGCTCATTACACATTTACTGTGCCTGTCCATGATGTGTACCAGTGAGCTAACTTAATGGACTGGCCATAAAACTGAATGTTAATAGTCTGAATAATAGATACTTTTAATTCATATAGTTTTTCCTATATGGATTGTTGGAGAGGCAGTGAGGCCTAGAGGTTAGTTAGCCTCAGAGCCAGAACAAGCAGTGTTCAAGTCCTGGACTGAACTAGCTGGCTGTATAAACCTGGTTGAGTCCCTTAACCTCTGTTTTAAGCAGCTTTCCAATAGGATGCCTAAGAAATGCCTGCATGCATTGGTAGAAGGAGTTCCTTCATATGGAGGGGGCTCACAGGTCTTTAGTTTTAGTGCCAACCCTTGTTAAGGCTCACATCTTTAAAGCGATAGCAGATCTTGCTATTACAGGGAAGCTTGGTAATATTCGGGTGCTTGATGTAATCAGAATGTTATCATCTGTAAACAAGAACCCCATCAAGACTAACCATCTAGAGGAAATTTCTCTACCATCTGGACTGGATGTCAGATTTATCTTTGACTGTGGTGGCCACATTTGGCTAGTACACACTTCTCTTTTCTATGCATTTATTGATGTGGAAAGTCAAAGAAGTGTTGAACATGATAATCTCTGTGGTTGTGTTTATCATGACATATTAATGAACTTGAAACATGGTTGAGAAGCTCCTTATTAGAGAACAGCCTTGAAATTTTACTCTACAAAATCAGATTCATTTTTGTAATTAAACAATAAATAGTAGAGGGGATTGTGTTCCTTTATTTCCTCTATTTCCTTTACTTCCAGATCCCTCGACTTTGCCACCATGACTCTCTTGTGTTTATTAACTTGTTAATTTTGCACACTATCCCTTGAGATCAATTTTTTGATGTCTGTCCATTGTAGTACATATAAGTGTGTATGTGTGTGTGAATATGTACATGTCTGCATATAATGTCTAAAGCTCATCAAGGATTAGTCAATTCGAGTATATTATTTCTGTGTTGACATGCCTGTGTTCTAATTAATGGTCAGTGGATGTTTCTTGCTTTTATTTGGGGATGTAAGCACTCCAAAATGAAGATGTTTGTTGCAACTTGAGAAAGATAAATTTTGCTCCTTTGTTCTTAAGGAAATTAAAAAAAAAACCACCCAACAACAAAACCTTCCACCCTTTTGCTGTATCACTGAGGAAAATAGCCTTTTAGTTAAGTGAACAAATCATTTAGGTAGAGAACAGAAGACTACACACTGACACAATCTATTAATCTGTGGATCATTGATGGTCATTAACTGAATTTATTTATCATAAAAATTCATAATGAAGATACTGACAGATGCAAGTGTCTGCCTCTGCTTTGCTTTCCTTTCTCCCTGTCCTATCCTTTCAGTGGTTTCCCTCTGTCAAGTTTTTAGTGATTAATTTGATGAGACTTAATGATTTCCCTTGGGATTATCTGCCGTCATCTAATAGTAAAGTCTCACTCCCAGAAGCTTGGGAGAGGGGGAATCTTTTTCTTGTTTACTATGTTCTTTCTTGGTTTTTTACTTTGTGATCGTAATTTTATTTTTTAGGTCCATCTTAACTGGTCAAATACTTGTTCACCTTTATGTATTTGCCAGAACTTTAAAAAAAATGTCATATGCATTTTTTCATTCCTTTTTCCCTTCTCTCTCTCTCTCTTCAGGAGAAATACAGTTTTCTGTGTTTTGTCTGTTTATACTTGAATCTTCTACAGTTGTGGATTTTAATACTTCCTCCTTGTCTGCCATTATGTCTAGACTTTTTAATTCCCCCAAACATTTCTTTCCTTAAGTATACCATTCTCCTACTGTTGAAGTCAGGGTAGTCTTTAGTAACTTAAGAATTCAAGTAGCTACTAATCTTGAATACTAGTCTTAACACTTCCAAGTTCCTTGATCAACTAATTATTTCCCCCCAAATAGAAAATCTAGTGAACTTAAATAAAGGAGTAGACCTAATAACTGAGTGTCTGGTGAGTTACAATCCTCTCACAACAATGGGAGGGGGGAGAGATGGAAATCATTTTTTCTGGAACCTCAGACAGCAAAATGGCTTGTATAGCTATAAACAATTGTAATATAGTTGAGGATGATGAATCCATGCCTGTTGACTGACTTATTTTCCAACTTTTTTCACATTCTCTGTTTTTCTACTTCTACTGGCTTACATGTGTATTTAGCTTCAAGGGTGTTTTTCTTGCTAAAATTTTGGAGTTAGAGAACCTTAGTTCAGATCCTAACTCCTGTTTGCTGTCTGTATGGCCCCTTGGACAAATCATTGAATTCTTCTGGTCTTAGTATATATATAAGGGAGTATTGAACTCAGTTGCCCTCCAAGGTACATTTCAGCTTTAAATCGACCATCCTGTGGTCCTTCAAGATTTCAGATATGGACTGAGACTGTCTTTAATGTTTTCCATCTATGTCTTGAATTTCTGATGCATTACTTGGTATGTTTGCCTTATTTTCTTAGAAGCAGCTAGGTGGCTAGAGAGCTAGACCTGAAGTAAGAAAGACCTTGTAGCTGCTTAACCAAATTCTCCTTCAGTGTCTGACACATAGCAGGTACTTAACAAACCTTTCCTTCCTCCCTGCTTTCCTCCTTCTCTCTCTCTCTGTCTTTCTGTTTGTCTCAGTCTCTTTCTCTTCCCCTCCCTCCCTTCCTTCCTTCCTTCCTTCCTTCCTTCCTTCCTTCCTTCCTTCCTTCCTTCCTTCCTTCCTTCCTTCCTTCCTTCCTTCTTTCCTTCCTTCCAGCATATTCTCAAGTAACATTTCAAGGGAAGTGTTTGTGTACCTAGGCTACTTTAATAGAATAGTTTCCCCATTTGTAGGAATAATAACTGCCTGTTATTTTAATAATGACTCCAAATTAGTAAACATCCTTTTCTTCCATTTGAGACGCCACTCGGTGAGTGCTAATATTAATAAACACAACATTTTGACCAGACCCGTTTCATCCCCTTAGATTCCCTCACTCTCTGTAAGCCTGTGATGCATCATATCTCTTAGAAGTGATACTTTGCTATTTCAGAGATTTGTGATTGCAGAGTTGTGGGTAAATTTTCTATGACTAGCATTTTGTTATAAATAATAAAGATGATAAAGATGGTAAACTTTCTATTACTTAGTAGATGATCTTTGAGAGTTACTTTAGTCAAAAAAATGTATTATCCTCATTCCAAACTGGTGGAGACAGGTGTGCAGTTAATTCATTGCTGGGCCCATGTGAAGTGCTTCTTTATCTGCCAAACACTATATTGTTGTAGTGATGGCACGCATATCATTCTCTTGGGCTTAGTCTCATACCTTCTGTATGCTTTCCTTTGTTTCTTTGAATTCCTTATGTATGTCATCTCTTATGGCACAGTATTCCCTTACCTTCACAGACTTCAGTTGCCCACTTATTTCCAGGTCAATGGGGACCTACCTTGTTTTCAGTTATTTGCAAATTCAAAGAGTGCTGCTGTGAATATTCTATTATATATGGGAGTTTTCTTTGTCATTAACCTCCTTAGGGGTATCCACCCCGTAATGAAAGTTCTGAGCATAATCAGTTTAAGGACTGTTATCACATAGTTCCAATTTATTTTCCACAATTATTGGCTCAATTTTTATCTCTACCACTGGTGGAGTGTTTTGGTATATGTGCATGGCATCACCCCCTCTTCGAGAATGATGGGCAAATAGCAACTTCCTAATATTTTCAAAAACCATTTACATCTTTTATCATATTTTCCACTTGGATAGATATGAAGTAAAGACTCAGTAATTTTCATTTATGTTTCTATGATGAGTGCTTTGAAGCCTTTTTGGTTACCATGGGGGTTGATCATTTGCACTTATTTTCTAGAAAATTGTTTGTGTTCTTTCACCACTTCTCTATTGGAAAATGACCCTTGTTTTCATTTTGTTACTGTTTCTTGAATATCAGATTTGCAGAAGAATTTAATGCAGACATTTATAATGTTTTTTATTTTTCTAGTGGCATTCATTTTGGTTATGGAAGAGCACTATAATTTTATGTAACCAAGATATTCTCTTATTTTTTATGATAACCTGTATTTCTGGTTTAGTTAAGAATTTGCCCCATATCTCTAGTTGCAAAATGTTTCTCCTCTTGTTCTTTCAAAAAATGTTTTTAAATGATGTGACCTTTAAAGTAATGTTGCATATCCATCTGGAGCTTATGGTGGTATATGGTCTAAGCTGCTGGTTTTCACTTAATTTCTGCCAAACTACTTTTTAGTTTTCCCAGAAGTCCTTTTTAAGTAGGCAGTGATTCCCCAAGTTTATTTTTTTTATTGCCTACTGTGTTATTGTGTTTACTTGTTTCTGGGTTTGCTTATCTGTTGTGTTCCATTGATCTACTTTCCTGTTTTTAAACCAGTTCCAAATAGTTTGAGATACAATATTGCTATGCCCCTTTCAATTCTACTTATTTAGACATTATTTTCTTTCAAATGCTAGCTGTTTTTGTTTTTCTAAATAAATTTGATTTTTCTGCCTGGTTCTATAAAGTTATTCATTTGTGGTTTGATTGTGAGAGCACTAAATCTGTAAATCAATTTAGTTAGCATCATCACATTTATTTGAGGCATGAAGGTGGTGCAATAGATACAGTACTGGACCTAGAGTCAGGGAGATCCGAGTTCAAATCCAGCCTCAGACACATACTAGCAGTGTGACTTTAGGCAAGTCACTTAACCTTTGTCCACCTCCGTTTCCTCAGTTGTAATATGGTATCTGCCTGCATAATCCTTAAATCTGTAATAACAGCACCCTCCTCCTAGCGTTGTTATGAAAATGAGATCATGTTTATAAAGGACTTTTTAAACCTTGAAGAACTATATAAATGCTGTTTCTTCTTATTATGATAGAAAACCTTTTAAACATTTGTTTTGCGCCCAAACTGACTCAGTTTCTTTCAGCAGAAAGAAAACGATGACCATTGTTTGAGCGATGCCCACAGTTTATTCTTAGGCTTCCATTAATATGCTCATCCGTTTGTTTTCTATGGGAAAAGTGATGTCACTAATATTTCATTTGGATATTGATTGTATTACTTTCAATTTATTATCACTTATGAATCCTAGTTTTTAAAAGCCTGATATATAAAAGTCTAGATTTATAAAACATGCACATTTTAAAACCATTATTTCCTTGAAAAAAGTTGAATTATTTATAATATCCTTCGTTTTAAATAAAATTTATAATGGTGTAAGTTTTAGCAATAATAATAGCTGACAGTTATATAGTGCTTTAAAATTTGCCAGGAAGACCCAAGTCCAAGTTCTGTTTCTGACACATACTGGCAGTCTAACCCTAGGCAAATAATTTCTTAGCATTTTAGCCAACTCTCTAAGATGAAAGGTTTAAGCAGTGGTAAACAGCTTCCTCATTGCAATTTCCTCATACTAGTTAAATCACAGGTCCAGTATCTATTTTTGTGTATTATTGAAAGTTTGCGTATGTTAGTGAGAATGTATTCCTTGGGCCTTATTTTCAGTTTTGTTCAGAGGATCCTCATAATCCACTTAAGACTGGGTTAGTGTGATCAACTGCATTCCATTAAATTTTTGGAACCTGCTAGGAAATATCAAAGTTTTTCTAACATTAGTAAGGTTCCTTGCAATCTTCTGAACTCACGCCGAGGGGCATCCCCATGCAATTCACTCAACCAATAAGTCTTGGAGCATACATTTATAATGTCTAATACTTAAGTGGAATTTTCCCAAAATGCCCAATAATTTAATCAGAAACCAGACTAATTCTTTAATTCCACTCTATATTTTCTTCCACTTAACTACTTTTCTCCAGAAACTTTTAATTGTTTTAATGATGCTTTAAAAGAATTTTGATTTCATCAGTGAGGATACTTCCTCCCTCTACTGATACATGTGAACATCCCTGATAAGTGTAGCATAAAGTGTTGTGAGTTCTTGCTGCTAACATAAATCCCCTTACCTGTTCACCAGCTCTCTGGTGATAAGTGTGTGGGAGCTTCACCAGATTTAGCTAGCTTGGGCTTTGGTTGATAAGCCCTTTCAGATTGGTCATGTTGAATTAAAATAGGCTTTGAGTATGAAACCTCATCTTCGCATCATTGTAAATTTTGATTGGTAAGAGATTATATTACAGGGATATGATTTGGGGAATAAATCCTTGCCCATTAAAAGCAGTGGTTTGCAGAGCAGCTTGCATAAGATCGTTGCCTTTCTCTTACAAATAAGTGAACAGCAATCCAGTGGGAAGAGAATATTTTTTCTTATTTGTGCTGAAGGGGTATGTGTGGCTCAGGCCTCAGACCCGGGTTGAACAAATACTATGCCATAGTAATGCTTAGTTTCAGCGCCATCACACATCCTCATGTTGAGAGTGAAGTTGGAACTTGGTATTTTTGTGTTCAGTTAAATTCAGGATGTGAGGTGTCAGGTTCTGTGTGTGCTCCCGAACCATGTGCCAAAGCCCTCTTCCTTCCTTTTAAAGGTTAAACAAATAGAACATCCTAATGATAACCACATGGTCAGAATGGTTCAAGTTCAGGGAAAAGGGAAGAGTGAGTTTCATACTCTTTCAAAGACAAAGGTTCCTCTTTAGAGATGGAGCAGGGTGATGTGCATCCTGAGATGAAGTTAGAGTCAAGAAGTCATGGGTTCAAATGATGCCTCAGATACCAGCTGGGTGACCTGGAATACAGCTTAGAATAAATTAGGGACAGCTAGGCTTTGCATTGCATAGAACTTTGCACCTAGAGTTGGGAAGATCTGAGTTCCTTCCAAGCACTTACTAGCTGTGTGACTGTGGGTAAGTCACTTAACCTTTGTCTGCTTTAGCTTCCTCAAATGTAAGGTAAAGATAATAGTAACACCTGTCTTCTAAGATTGTCCTGACAATGCAGTGAGATAATGCATGTAAAGTACTTTGCAAACCTTAAAGTGCTACGTAAATGCTAGTTATTTTATTATTGTTTTTGGAGCCCCAGTTTGCACATTTGTTAAATAGAGGTAAATATAGTACCTACATCATAGGATTATTGTGAGGATCAAGGTAAAAATGCACGTAAGTCACCGAGACTGAACTGTTTCATAAAATGTGAACTGTGTTTATTGTTATTATCATTCTGGCCTCTTTCAGAAAGGAGGGCAGGTGTTTCATACACCCCACTTTCTTAACCTGTGTCCCAAATGTGATTCCAAAGCGTTCCAAATATTCCCTTTTGAACCTAGAAGGTAGAATATATTTTAGTCCTGGACTTATTGATCAAATGTCTAAGAGGCATTCATGTTTAAACTATCAGAATCTCTTATTGAAAGCAGTTGGGATTACATAAATCTTTGAGTGGGCTGTGTATAAAATCATCTGCACATTTTGCCATCCTAGATTTGGGACAAAATG